>NC_057809.1:123680638-123802216 GCF_018294505.1 Triticum aestivum | reverse complement strand
ACCACGCGCAGCAGGGGCGGGGGCTCGCCAGAGAGGTATCCCACTATCTATCTTAGGGTTCAGGGTGGGGGCTAGAGGGCTGGCCGGGGCGGCGGTGGTGAGTTGTTTCGGGGCGGCGAGGCGGCGCTGGGGCCGGCGGTTCAGCCGGTGGTGGCTGGCGGCTCAGGGGGGTGCAGGTTGAAGATGAACTGCAGGCCCTCCCTAAACTACATGTCAAGTGCCTCTCTGCTATCATTGCGTTCAGTTTCGACAGTAGCATTCAGATTCCACAGTAAATTTCAGTTTCAACAGTTAAGTTCAGAGTCAACAGTTTTTACCTCATCTGTTGTAGTCAGGTGGTTTTTGGTGATGTTAATTTTACATCCATTTTACATCATCTATTGGAGATGCTATTAGAATCCCACTTGAGATTGACGATGTCTATCTTGTGCTGCTTCAGCCTTGACGTCTTATGGCTCACCGGAGCTGCTCCAACGACAGAACGATCCATCACAACAGAGTAGTGCCCTGGACGCCATCTACAGATTCCTCAGATCTTCCTCCACACCTCCGACAGCCACCTCTGCCTCAACTGCTTCAGCGACCAACCCAATGATGCCGAGGTCGACACGGCTATGGCAAAGAGGTTGTACACTTGTTGCATCACTTATTACTATACATTCACGTCGATCCATTAGGGCTATTTTGGTTCAACGGAAAAACATCGATCCACTGGTTGTTACCATCACTCTAAATTTCTGCATGCTCTCCTTACATAATCTCACCATATTTTTTTCCGTATGCGTGTCAGATATTCTACACAGTCATGTTGAACATGTAGAGAAAAGAGAAGAGTTTTGCGCGACAATACAATGTCATGCAGACATCGCTCCATGGTGGGTTCAATGGCAAACCCTTCCCACCCCTCTCCAGATTGTAATCCAGAGGAAGATATCTGTTCTAAGGTGGATTCGGACGCCGCTAACCACTCCTATTTACCCCCCCCCCAAGTGTTTGCTCTACCTTGGCATGATGATGTTAGTCATATCATGCATATGTTGCCTTGGAGTGCCTACTTTTGACATCATATATGTCATCTACTTAGTTTAGACATGTTTTGTAATGCCACCTATTTAGTTTCTATATCATATATGGGAATTATGCAGTCTCATGTCTTTTAGCCAGCCATAATATATGCGAAATGTGCAATGCCATCCTGTTTAACCAGGCATCATATATTTGAATGATATCTTGCCCATCCTTTTCTTCATTACATTTCCATTTGTCGAAAATGTTTGTACATTAAACTACTCTTCCTGTGAATCAGCCATTTGGGTGGGAGATGGAAAATTCTGGAGTGAAAACAAGGCCTTCAGAGCAGACAGTGCTACCTGTCGAAGCAGATCTCTTGTTGGGTCCCGATAGCTCCTCAGAGATGGATTCAGAGACAGATGACCAGTCCTATTCACCCACTGAGGTGTATGCTCTAACTTGGCACGGTTATACTGCTCATATCATGCATATGGTGTCTTGCATTGCATAGTTTAGACATCATATACACAATATTCAACACCATGTTCTTAGTTCAGATATCATATCGAATGTCCTCTGTTTAGCATATAAATCACATATGTGAATTAAATGATGCGATCCTGATTACTTAGATAACATGTAGGTGAATTATGTCATGCGATCCTGTTTAGTTATTCATCATATCTCTGAATTATGTTATGCTATGCTATCTAGTTTAGATAGACATCATATATGTGAAATTATGTCATGCTATCCGTTTTAGTTAAACAATATGCATGTCAACTATTTCATGCCCTCTTTTTTCCACACTATCTATTGCATCTGTATCTCATACAATTTCTGTACATTCAACTATGTTTCCTGTTTATCAGCCATTTGAATTGGAGCGGGTGATGCCAGTATCTAGCGGACTAAAAACACGGTCTTCAAATAAAACAGTGCTACCTCTTGGTGGAGATAGCACCCCGGTTGTACATGCACAAGAACCAGCCCTACCACACACAACCCAAACTCTCACAGATTGTACCCCTACTACGATGGACAGAGAACCAGCTTCACCCAATCTAACCCCAACCCCAGCCGATAGTAACCCAGTTCCTGTTGACACAGCACCATCTCCACCACAGAGCTCCAAAACAAGAGTAGTTAGTAAGGCAGCTCCAGTGCCCAAAGGGCCTGTACTATCACGGCGAACCCGAAACTCCACCAGTTAGTACGCCTATTCCTGTGGAGGAAGCACAACCAGCTAGTCGTAGTTTAGCATCTATCGCATTTGATGTTTTTAAATCATATGTGCGTATCTTCCCATCTTGGAAATATTATACTGAAGATGAAGGAAAATGCCAGTTGTAGGTGTTTGTCCAGGATTTATGTGTAAGTAATGTTATTCATGGCAATTACTTTGCTTCGTCCCATACATCCTACCTCCATGATGGTTATAATACAACAAATTTTCCCATTTTTCTCTATAGAGAAGGACCGATTTGGATACTCAGGATGAGGTAACCTGTGCTAATATCTCTGCTATCTTCAAGAATGCTTAGTGGCAGTATCGGAATTACCTGAAGAAAATGTACTTCACCGGCAAAGAAACTCATCAAATTCCCTTACGTTCTCTGAGACACATTTACTGGACGATGACTGGGAACGCCTTGTTCTGTATTGGTCCCGAACCAAGAATGTGGTAAGGTCTATGAGCTCATTTTCTATTTTTAAGTATTATATTCTTGCGTCTTACTGTACTCTGTTCATGTAGCAAGTGCCTAAACCTGAAGAACAACTGTTCTAATTTAAGATTCCATTGCTACCATAGGACATAGATATATGTTTGTTTGATGCTTTTATTATGTACTAGTACTTGGCAATAGAAGACTTGGTAGTTTAATCATGTCCAGCTTACTAATGAACTGGTTCACCGAGATGAGTTTCATATACTAGTACATGCTAAACTTGTTATGTGTCTGCTTATTTCTTCTTGTAGAATGCTGACAGAATATTGGGGAAGAGTGCCTTATTAAGCAACGGTAATGGAAGTAATGCAGATAAGGTTCAGGATAGTGACACATCCTGTCTTGGTTTAGTGTTGGAGTTACTGGCCACTACCGCTTGCACAAGCTATTCAAACTCACTGTCTGAATCAGTTCGGTTTCTTGAGTCTCAACTACAAGCTGAAAGACATCGATCAGCTGTGCTGCGACAAGAAGCAGAAGGACTATGGAAGTCCCTGGAGCATTCAGATGCATACTTTCTAGTGCAACAGCAAGCGTTGGAGGATTTTAGCGCCAAACAAGACAAAGCTAATCAGCTTGCTAAGCTTATTGCCAGCATGGTGGATACCCAGGATAACGTTTCTTGAGCTCTTCTGAAGTTGTTTCAGTTATGCTCTTGTTTTGCTGCCGCGTTTATTTGCACTGGTGGCCAATTTTGACAGCCAGTGTATATGATATGCTCCTTTGTTCCCTATATTTGCACTGGTGGCGAACTTTGATGCCCAGTGGATGTAATATGTGTAATAGCCGTGATAGCCTAGCGTTAGTTGCTTGCTTATTTATTTCCTTGTTGTCTTGTTTATTTGTTTGCTTGTAGTCATTGCAGTTCTTTTTCCACGGTTAACTAGTGGCTGCAATAACCTATTTTTTAAAACTAGTTCACAATAACCATGGGCTAATATTTACTGTAGTGACACTGGGCCTCCTACGGGCCGTAGAAACAGTGGGCCTTCTATGGGCCGTAGAAACAGTAGGCCTTCTATGGGCCGTAGAAACAATGGGCCTTCTACGGGCTGTATCATCAATGGGCCTTATACGGGCCATATGATCGATTGGCCAAACATGGGCCAATAACAGGCCGCATTATGGCCGTAAACGGGCTAGAGTTGGAATCATCCGTTCATGGGCCGACCGTAACGGGCCATCATTAATAGGCCGTATTTGATGACGCTATGAAAATGGCCCAACGTATTAACGGACCACAAACGTGCCGACTGTAACCACGGGTTGAATTTGGCCCACAAGCAGAAAATAACAGTAATGGGCCATAAGTAAATGAATGCTGGAAATGAGCCCAAGAATAAATGGGCTCTGAGAAGGCCGAAAGATAACATGGGCTGGAAACGGCTCAACGGAATAACGGACCGTTAATGGGTATAAAGTGATACACTATTCATTACGGGCCAGTTTCACCACGGGCCATTAATGGGTGTAAAGTGATACACTGTTCATTACAGGCCAGTTTCACCACGGGCCGTTAATAGGCCAAGATTTACATAGGGCCTCATATGGGCCGAAAGACGTCATGGGCCATACATGGGCCAGAAGTGAAAACGGGCTGGAATCATATTGGATGGCCCAGATGACGCTACTGGGCCTAATTCGGATAGGGCGTAACGGGCCTTGGGTTAGCGGGCTGTAAATGGGCTATATGCAAACAGGCCGTTAACAGGCTTTCCATGGGCCGACCCGCCACCTTTTGACCACGTCAAACGGCCCAGCCTTTTCACAAGAATGGGCCTCTGTTGGGCCGTGCCACGTGTCGACGTATCATAGGCGCCTATCTGACCCACTAACGAGCTGACACGTGTTTCGTTCAGCCAATAAGAATTTTACACGTGGAAATTTCCCATTGGTCGGGGCTGTTAACGGGTTATCGGAACCAAAACCCAACCCGATAACTTAACGGCGTTCCGTTACGGTGGATGCCACGTGTCGGTCACCCTTGACGAAAGCACTTCTGTGATGCGCGATTTATCGTCATGGAAGTGGACACTTCCATGATGATAATTTTGGTAATGTCATGGAACACTTCTACGACAGCACATGTATGACTATCTTGATTCTGTCATAAATTTGTCATGGATGTACATGCATGACAAAAAACGCGACCTACTGTGACAAACATGTATCATCACGGAAGTGTATTTTTTTGTAGTGTTAGGCCACCCCTCCTCCTCCTCCAAGTCCGGCACTGTGTCAGGCCACTCCTCCTGCTCCAAGTCTGGCACCGCGTCAGCCCACTTCTCCTCCTCCAAGTCAACCACATCAGTCGTCTTTGCCACCTCAGCAACAGCGGAAGAGAGCCGCCGCAGCTATGGTGCGTAGCTGTAGAAGTCGAGGTACATGATCAGGTACAGGAGGCAAGCGATTTCAATATGGTCCAAGCAGCCTCGCGCCTCTTCCGAAGAGGCCTTACAACCTAACTCCGAAGGAAAACGAAGCCGAAGTGCGAGCCCAATTGGACGCCCATTTTGGACCGAAACCGCCACCGCCGCTAAAGGAGAAAGTGCCTAAGAATATCGTTGACCACTTTATTTGTATGGCTAAAGAACCACCTCCCAAGCCCGTTGACTCAGACTATGAGCGCCAAATCATAAAGGAACATCGAGGACAACAAAAGAAGGAGTCAAGCTCGAGCTCGAGCCAAGCAGCTACCAAAAAAGCGGGAAAACCGTTCCCCAGCTGGGAGAATAGGCGGTGCAATCGACCCCCCGGCTCATTGTACCAATACATGCGAGTACCAGCGCCGATCAGCTGGTAATAACCGACGAGCATAGAAGGCAGTCTACAGAGCTCAGTATCACTGTTTATCAACTCCTAGAGATCGAGCCCATGGATACGCTTAGAGAGGAGGACATAAAACGGAAATATGTCCGCGGCGAACCTTTGGTCAAGCCTGAGGAGGTCAAGAAGCTCTCAGCGGGAATGTATGAATTGCATCAGTGGTACATGGAAATTACCAAGACTACCAATCGAGAGTCCCTCATGGTGAAAGTCAAGGAAGAGCATTACTTCCATGAGACAGCTCTGTCCATTGAGTATACAGAACTGTTTCAGTTATTCAATCAAGACGCACTCGACAAATCTATCGTCAGTTGCTATTGTCTGTAAGTGATTTCTTTTTGTAATTTAAGTCTCAAGCTAGCCGTCGAGCCTGTAGTGCTCATTGATCATTACCTGTAATTATCCTCACTATATTCTTTTATGTGGTATTATGCAAGTTGAAGATGTATGAAATGAAAAAACCTGGATGCTATGGCATTGGGTTCATTGACCCAAATACCATTAATGAAGAGACATGGACATATGAATGTTATAAAGCAGAAGTAGAGAAAAACATGCTAGAGTTCCTGAAGCGCCTCAATACCAATCGAGATATACTACTTCCTTACAACTTCCCATGAGTCACACTGTCTTCTACTACAAATTCTATTTTTGCTTACTAGCTAGATGTTAATAAGTGTATAGGGTTTCTGGTAGTTGATGAGTGTTATGCACATGCCTGCTTAATTTATACATGCAAACATATGCGCATGCAGTTACCACTGGATCTTGTTAGTCATTAAAGTTGAAGAAGGAATAGTTGAAGTACTGGATTCACTACTTAAAGAACCTACTGACTACTGAATCGTGAAGGGGATAGTTGATGACCCACAAGTATGGGGGATCTATCGTAGTCCTTTTGATAAGTAAGAATGTCGAACCCAACGAGGAGCAGAAGGAAATGATAAGCGGTTTTCAGCAAGGTATTCTCTGCAAGCACTGAAATTATAGGTAATAGATAGTTTTGTGATAAGGTAATTGGTAACGAGCAACAAGTGAATAAAGTAAATAAGGTGCAGCAAGATGGCCCAATCCTTTTTGTAGCAAAGGACAAGCCTGGACAAACTCTTATATGAAGGAAAGCGCTTCCGAGGACACATGGGAATTATCGTCAAGCTAGTTTTCATCACGATCATATGATTCACGTTTGGTACTTTGATAATTTGATATGTGGGTGGACCGGTGCTTGGGTACTGCCCTTACTTGGACAAGTATCCCACTTATGATTAACCCCTATTGCAAGCATCCGCAACTACACCATAAGTATTAAGATAAACCTAAGCATAGCATGAAACATATGGATCCAAATCAGCCCCTTATGAAGCAACACATAAACTAGGGTTTAAGCTTCTGTCACTCTAGCAACCCATCATCTACTTATTACTTCCCAATGCCTTCCTCTAGGCCCAAATAATGGTGAAGTGTCATGTAGTCGACGTTCACATAACACCACTAGAGGAGAGACAACATACATCTCATCCAAATATCGAACGAATACCAAATTCACATGACTACTAATAGCAAGACTTCTCCCATGTCCTCAGGAACAAATGTAACTACTCATAAAGCATATTCATGTTCATAATCAGAGGGTTATTAATATGCATATAGGATCTGAACATATGATCTTCCACCAAGTAAACCAGCTAGCATCAACTACAAGGAGTAATCAACACTACTAGCAACCCACATGTACCAATCCCAAACTTAGAGACAAGAATTGGATACAAGAGATGAACTAGGTTTTGAGAGGAGATGGTGCTGGTGAAGATGTTGATGGAGATTGGACCCCTCCTGATGAGAGGAGCGTTGGTGATGACGATGGTGATGATTTCCCCCTCCTGGAGGGAAGTGTCCCCGGCAGAACAGCTCCGCCGGAGCCCTAGATTGGATCCGCCAAGGTTCCGCCTCATGGCGGCGGAGTCTCGTCCCAAAAGCTTGCTTATGACTTCTTCCTCAATGAAAGACTCCATATAGGAGAAGATGGGCATCAAAGGGCCACCAGGGGACCCACAAGGCAGGGGGCGCGCCCAGGGGGGTAGGGTGCACCCCCCACCCTCGTGGGCAGGGTGTGGCCCCCTCTGGAACTTCTTGCGCTCAATATTTTTTATATATTCTGAAAATGACTTCTGTGAAGTTTCAGGGCTTTTGGAGCTGTGTAGAATAGGTCTCTTATATTTGCTCCTTTTCCATCCTAGAATCCCAGCTGCCGGCATTCTCCCTCTTTATGTAAACCTTGTAAAATAAGAGAGAATATGCATAATTATCGTGACATAATGCGTAATAACATCCCATAATGCAATAAATATTGATATAAAAGCATGATGCAAAATGGACGTATCAACTCCCCCAAGCTTAGACCTCGCTTGTCCTCAAGCGAAAACCAAAATCGAAAAATATGTCCACATGTTTAGAGATAGAGGTGTCGATAAAAATAAAATACGGACATGAAGGCATCATGATCATTTTTAGAACAACAACTTATATAATTCTTGTCATAAGATCTCTTTTGCTAGAGTAGCAATTCAATCACAATTTCAAGTATGAATCATAAACTTCATTGAAAACTAACAAACTATAATCTCGGTCATTGAAGCAATTTCAATTTATCATAACATAGGAAAGAGTCAATATAAGAGCTTTTCAGCAAGTCCACATACTCAACTATCATATAGTATTTCACAATTGCTAACACTCACACAATACTTATGGGTATGGAGTTTTAATCGGACACAGAGAAAGATAGGGTATTATAGTTTTGCCTCCCAACGTTTTACCTCAAGGGTAATGTCAACAGTAATAGTTCATGAAAACTCACATCCAATTAGCCATATATACCAGGATCTTTCCAACATATTGTGCTTGCCAAAAGATAAAATGTAAAAAGGAAAGGTGAGGATCACCATGACTCTTATGTAAGGTAGGAGATAAAATTAAAACATAGGCCCTTCGCAGAGGGAAGCATAGGTTTCCATGCGCTTTTATGGTTGGATGCACAAAATCTTAATGCGAAAGAACGTCACTTTATATTGCCACTTGTGAAATGGACCTTTATTATGCAGTCTGTCGCTTTTATTTCTTCCATATCACGCGATCGTATAAAGCTTATTTTCTCCCACACTAATAAGTCATACATATTTAGAGAGCAATTTTTATTGCTTGCACCGATGACAACCTACTTGTAGGATCTTACTCAATCCATAGGTAGATATGGTGGACTCCCATGGCAAAACTGGGTTTAGGGATATTTGGAAGCACAAGTAGTATCTCTACTTGGTGCAAGGAATTTGGCTAGCATGAGGGAGAAAGGCAAGCTTAGCATGTTGGATGATCCATGACAATATAATTTATCTTAGATGTAAGAAAACATAACCCATTATGTTGTCTTCCTTGTACAACATCAACTCTTTAGCATGTTATATTTTAATGAGTGCTCACAATCATAAAATATGTCCAAGATAGTATATTTATATGTGAAGACCTCTCTTTATTTATTACTTCATATTAATTGCAATGATGACCAAAACTATGTTTGTCAACTCTCAACAACTTTTATTCATAATACTCTTTCTATGTGAAGTCATTACTCTACATAAGATCAATATGATCTCTTTGTTTCCTTTTATTCTTTTCGCTTTTCTTTTATTTACTCAAGATCATGGCAAAATAATCAAGCCCTTGACTCAACACTAATCTTTATTATATATAGCTCATGGAATCGATTACATAGAAGGATCATAAAGCAAAACTCACAACTAGATCATACTAAAACTTTATTCTACTAGATCAAGATATTACCAAAAGGATCGAACTAAGAAAAACGGTAAAGATAAAAGTGATGGTGATACGATAACGGGGCACTCCCCCAAGCTTGGCAGTTGCCAAGGGGAGTGCCCATACCCATGTGATTATGTCTCCCTCTTCATAGGTGGTGAGGTGATATTCTTGGCGATGATGCCCCTTAGGATACGATTCTTCTCCTCAAGTTTATTGACTTGCTGCTTGTGGCCCATTATTTCCTTTGGAAGCTTGCCCGTGATGGCTAAAGCTCCTTTCACCCATGGATGTTGCATAGCTGAAGGAGAACAAGTAACACTCTTTTTCATATTTTCATAAGAAAGAAATCTAACATTGGAAGGGATGACCGAGTTTGGAATGGTCGAGCTCTGTAGTTCCCCCATCGTGAATCCAGATCGGAAGCGAGAAGTAACTTCTTGATCCTCTTCCATGGCATCTATCCTTTTCAAATCGGCCTCCATCTCTTCTTCCGTTGATGGCCCAAAGTGGCCAGCATCACTGTTTGATCTTGGTCCTGGTGTCGGATGAGACACCCGACTCTCCCCGACCGACTCTTGAGAAGACATCTTGCTCTAAATCTGCTGTAGAAACAGCTCGAAACAAGAACAGGATATTTTTGCGTGATATGGTGGTCAAAATCTTCGGGAGATTATATAATGAATTTTTACCGACCAAAATACGTATCGTGCAAGAAAACAGAGTCCGGAGAGCGCACGAGGTGCCCACGAGGCAGGGGGCGTGCCCAGGGGGGTAGGGCGCTCCCTCCACCCTCGTGGAGCCCTCGTGTCCTTCCCGAACTACTTCTTATTTTTCTATTTTTCTAAAAATTCCAAAACGGAGAAAAATTGCCATTAGAACTGTTTTGGAGTCGGTTTACTTACCGTACCATGTACCTATTCCTTTTCGGAGTCTGAAACGTTCCGGAAAGTATCCCTTATGTATTCCTCCGGGGTTACGATTTCAATAACATTGGTTTCAACATTTATAGGGTTACCTCAGATATAATGTTTGATTCTTTGATCGTTCACCACCTTCGGATTTGTGCCTTCGAAGTTGTTGATTTTTATGGCACCGGAACGATAGACCTCCTCGATAACGTAAGGACCTTCCCATTTAGAGAGAAGCTTTCCTGCAAAAAAATCTTAAACGAGAGTTGTATAGCAATACATAATCACCTACATTAAACTCACACTTTTGTATTCTTTTGTCATGCCATCTTTTAACTTTTTCTTAAAATAATTTGGTATTCTCATAGGCTTGGGTTCTCCATTCATCAAGTGAGCTAATGTCAAATAACCTCTTCTCGCCGGCAAGTTTGAAATCATAGTTGAGCTCTTTAATGGCCCAATAAGCCTTATGTTCTAGTTCGAGAGGTAAGTGACATGCTTTTCCATAGACCATTTTATACGGAGACATACCCATAGGATTTTTATATGCAGTTCTATAGGCCCATAATGCATCATCAAGTTTCTTGGACCAATTCTTTCTAGATCTATTAACAGTATTTTGCAAAATTAATTTGAGTTCCCTATTGCTCAATTCTACTTGACCACTAGACTGTGGGTGATAAGGAGATGCAATTCTATGATTAACATCATACTTAGCAAGCATTTTACGGAAAGCACCATGAATAAAATGTGAACCACCATCAGTCATTAAATATCTAGGGACTCCAAACCTCGGAAAAATAACTTCTTTAAGAATCTTAATAGAGGTGTTATGATCAGCACTACTAGTAGCAATAGCTTCTACCCACATAGTAACGTAATCAACAGCAACTAAAATATGTGTATACCCATTAGAGGTAGGAAACGGTCCCATATAATCAAAGCCCCAAACATCAAATGGTTCAATAACAAGTGAATAATTCATAGGCATTTCTTGACGTCTACTAATATTACCAATTCTTTGACATTCATCACAAGACAAGACAAACTTACGAGCATCCTTGAAGAGAGTAGGCCAATAAAAACCGGATTGCAATACCTTATGTGTAGTTCTATCTCCAACATGGTGTCCTCCATAAGCTTCGGAGTGACACTTACGTAGGATCTGTTCCTGTTCATGCTCAGGTACACAACGTCTAATAACACCATCTATTCCTTCTTTATAAAGGTGTGGGTCATCCCATAAGTAATGTCGTAAATCATAAAAGAACTTTTTCTTTTGTTGGTTTGTGAAACTAGGTGGTATAAACTTAGCAACAATGTAATTAGCATAATCAGCATACCATGGAGCAGTATGAGAAGCATTTATGACATTTAATTGTTCATTAGGAAAGCTTTCATCAATAGGTAGTGGGTCATCAAGAACATTTTCCAACCTAGACAAGTTATATGCAATGGGGTTCTCAGCTCCCTTTCTAGCAATAATCTGTAAATCAAATTCTTGTAGCAAGAGAACCCATCTAATAAGTCTAGGTTTAGCATCTTTCTTTTCCATAAGATATTTAATAGCAGCATGATCCGTGTGAATAGTTACTTTAGAATCAACAATATAAGGTCTGAACTTATCACTAGCAAATACAACTGCTAAGAATTCTTTTTCAGTAGTAGCATAATTTCTCTGGGCATTGTCTAGAGTTTTACTAGCATATTGAATAACATTTAATTTCTTATCAACTCTTTGCCCTAGAACAGCACCTACAGCATAATCACTAGCATCACACATAATTTCAAAAGGTAAATTCCAATCAGGTGGCTGAACAAATAGGTGCATAGATTAATGCTTTCTTAAGTATTTCAAATTCTTCTACACAATCATCATCAAAGACGAACGGTATATCTTTTTGTAATAAATTAGTCAGAGGCCGAGAAATTTTTGAGAAGTCCTTAATGAACCTCCTACAAAAACCGACATGACCAAGGAAACTTCTTATACCTTTGATGTCCTTGGGACACGGCATCTTTTCAATAGCATCAACTTTAGCTTTATCAACTTCAATGCCTCTTTCAGAAATTTTGTGCCCCAAGACAATACCTTCATTAACCATAAAGTGGCATTTCTCCCAATTCAAGACAAGGTTAGTTTCTTCACATCTCTGCAAAACTCGATCAAGGTTGCTTAAGCAATCATCAAAAGAGGATTTATAAACGGAGAAATCATCCATGAATACCTCACATATCTTTTCACAAAAGTCAGAGAATATAGCCATCATGCATCTTTGAAAGGTAGCAGGTGCATTACATAAACCAAAAGGCATACGTCTATAAGCAAAAGTACTGAAAGGGCAAGTAAAAGTGGTCTTAGATTGATCATCAGCTGACACATGTATTTTAGAGAAACCAGAATAACCATATAGAAAGCAAAAATGTGTATGTTTGGATAATCTTTCTAGCATTTGATCAATAAAAGGTAAGGGGTAATGATCTTTTTAGTAGCCTTATTTAATTTGTGGAAGTCAATTACCATCCTATAACCTGTAATAATTCTTTGCGGAATCAATTCATCTTTATCATTAGGAACGACAGTAATACCTCCCTTCTTAGGAACACAATGGACATGACTTACCCACTGACTATCAGCAACGGGATAAATTATACCTGCCTCAAGGAGCTTTAGTATTTCTTTTCTTACCACTTCTTTCATTTTCGAATTTAGTTGTCATTGGTGATCAATAACTGGTTTGGCATCTTTCTCCAAATTTATTTTGTGTTGACATAGAGTGGGACTAATGCCCTTAAGATCATCAAGAGTATATCCAATAGCAGCACGGTGCTTCTTCAGAGTTTTCAATAATTTTTCTTCCTCCTTCTCTGAAATGTTAGCACTAATAATAATAGGATATATCTTCTTTTCATCAATATAAGCATATTTAAGAGTACCAGGCAATGGTTTAAGCTCAAACACGGGATCACCCTTGGGTGGAGGAGGATCCCCTAAGATTTCAACAAGCAAGTTGTGTTTCAGAATAGGTCCCTGTTTAAAGAACACTTCATCTATTTCATTCATAAACATATCATTTTCATGGTCTAGCAAATATTGTTCTAAAGGATCACTAGGAGGTACGGCAATAGAAGCAACACCAATAATTTCATCTTTACTAGGCAATTCCTCTTCATGGTGTTGTCTACGAAATTTAGAAAAGTTGAACTCATGAGACATATCACCCAAACCAATAGTAATAACATCCTTTTTGCAGTCTATCCTAGCATTAACAGTGTTCAAGAAGGGTCTACCAAATATAATGGGACAAAAGCTATCTTGTGGGGAATTAAGAACAAGAAAATCAGCAGGATATTTAGTTTTCCCACACAAGACTTCAACATCTCTAACAATTCCCATTGGTGAAATAGTATCTCTATTGGCCAGTTTAATTGTGACATCAATTTCTTCTAACTCAACAGGTGCAATATCATGCATAATTTCTTTGTATAAGTCAATAGGTATTGCATTAGCACTAGCACCCATATCACATAAGCCATGATAACAGTGATCTCCTATTTTAACAGAAATAATAGGCATGCCTACCACATGTCTATGTTTATCTTTAGCATAAGGTTTAGCAATTCTAGAAGTTTCATCATAGAAATAAATAACATGCCCATCAATATTATCAGCCAAGAGATCCTTAACCATAGCAATATTAGGTTCAACTTTAAGTTGCTCAGGAGGTGTATAGGTTCTAATATTGCTTTTACGAACCACAGTTGAAGCTTTAGCATGATCTTTTATCCTAACAGGAAAAGGTGGTTTCTCAACATAAGCAGTAGGAATAACAAGATCATTATAAGTGATAGTCTTTTCTTCAACTTTAATAGGTGAAGCTACTTTTACTTCTATGGGAGGATGATATTTAAACCACTTCTCTTTAGGGAGATCAACATGAGTAGCAAAAGATTCACAGAAAGAAGCTACTATCTCAGAGTCAAGTCCATATTTAGTGCTAAATTTATGGAAAACATCGGTATCCATAAAAGATTTAACACAATCAAACTTAGGTGTCATACCTGACTTCTTACCTTCATAGAGATCCCAATCTTCAGAGTTGCGTTTAATTCTTTCCAATAAATCCCATTTGAATTCAATAGTCTTCATCATAAAAGAGCCAGCACAAGAAGTATCGAGCATGGTGCGATTGTTATCAGAAAGCCGAGCATGAAAATTTTGAATAATCATTTCTCTTGAAAGCTCATGATTGGGGCATGAATATAACATTGATTTAAGCCTCCCCCAAGCTTGAGCGATGCTTTCTTCTTCGCGAGGCCAAAAATTATATATGTAATTACGATCGCGATGAACAAGATGCATAGGATAAAACTTCTGATGAAATTCCAATTTCAATCGTTTGTAGTTCCATGATCCCATATCATCACATAGCCTATACCATGTCAATGCATCTCCCTCCAAAGATAAAGGGAAGACCTTCTTCTTGATAACATCATCGGGCATACCTGCAAGCTTAAATAATCCACAAACTTCATCCACATATATTAGGTGCTCATCAGGATGTAATGTTCCATCTCCTGCAAAAGGATTAGCTAGCAGTTTTTCTATCATACCCGAAGGAATTTCAAAGTAGACATTTTCATTTTTAGTAGGTTCAGTAGGTTCAGTGGGTTGAGGAGCAACTCTTTGCTCTACTGGTCGGGGTGAAGATACCCCGAACAAGCCCCTCAGAGGATTACTTTCCATAGTAACAAGTGACAGTAAATTTCAGCACACTATATAAATTTTTCCTTACCCATTTCCACCTACCAAAGGCGTTTCACTCCCCGGCAACGGCGCCAGAAAAGAGTCTTGATGACCCACAAGTATAGAGGATCTAAGTAAGAGTGTCGAACCCAACGAGGAGCAGAAGGAAATGATAAGCGGTTTTTAGCAAGGTATTATCTGCAAGCACTGAAATTATAGGTAACAGATAGTTTTGTGATAAGGTAATTGGTAACGAGCAACAAGTGAATAAAGTAAATAAGGTGCAGCAAGGTGGCCCAGTCCTTTTTGTAGCAAAGGACAAGCCTGGACAAATTCTTATATAGAGAAAAGTGCCCCCGAGGACACATGGGAATTATCGTCAACCTAGGTTTCATCACGATCATATGATTCACGTTCGGTACTTTGATAATCTGATATGTGGGTGGACCGGTGCTTGGGTGCTGTCCTTACTTGGACAAACATCCCACTTATGATTAACCTCTATTGCAAGCATCCGCAACTACAACAAAAGTATTAAGGTAAACCTAACCATAGCATGAAACATATGGATCCAAATCAGCCCCTTACGAAGCAACGCATAAACTAGGGTTTAAGCTTCTGTCACTCTAGCAACCCATCATCTACTTATTACTTCCCAATGCCTTCCTCTAGGCCCAAATAATGGTGAAGTGTCATGTAGTCGACGTTCACATAACACCACTAGAGGAGAGACAACATACATCTCATCAAAACATCGAACGAATACCAAATTCACATGACTACTAATAGCAAGACTTCTCCCATCACCTCAGTAACAAACGTAACTACTCACAAAGCATATTCATGTTCATAATCAGAGGGGTATTGATACGTCTCCGTCGTATCTACTTTTCCAAACACTTTTGCCCTTGTTTTGGACTCTAACTTGCATGATTTGAATGGAACTAACCCGGACTGACGTTGTTTTCAGCAGAATTACCATGGTGTTATTTATGTGCAAAAACAAAAGTTCTCGGAATGACCTAAAACTTCACAGAACAACTTTCTGGAAATAATAAAAAATCCTTGCAAAAGAAGAAGGCCCGGGGGCCCACCACCTGTCCATGAGGGTGGGGGCGTGCCCCCTACCTCGTGGGCCCCCTGGAGCTCCTCCGACTCCAACTCCAACTCTATATATTTGGTTTCGGGGAGAAAAAAATCAGAGAGAAGGATTCATCGCGTTTTACGATATGGAGCCGCCGCCAAGCCCTAAAACCTCTCGGGAGGGCTGATCTGGAGTCCATTCGGGGCTCCGGAGAGGGGAATCCGTCGCCAGTGTCATCATCAACCATCCTCCATCACCAATTTCATGATGCTCACCGCCGTGCGTGAGTAATTCCATTGTAGGCTTGCTGGACGGTGATGGGTTGGTTGGGATCTATTATGTAATCGAGTTAGTTTTGTTAGGGTTTGATCCCTAGTATCCACTATGTTCTGAGATTGATGTTGCTATGACTTTGCTATGCTTAATGGTTGTCACTAGGGCCCGAGTGCCATGATTTCAGATCTGAACCTATTATGTTTTCATCAATATATGAGAGTTCTTGATCCTATCTTGCAAGTCTATAGTCACCTATTATGTGTTATGATCCGTTAACCCTGAGGTGACAATAATCGGGATACTTACCGGTGATGACCGTAGTTTGAGGAGTTCATGTATTCACTATGTGTTAATGCTTTGTTCCGGTACTCTATTAAAAGGAGGCCTTACTATCCCTTAGTTTCCGTAAGGACCTCGCTGCCACGGGAGGGTAGGACAAAAGATGTCATGCAAGTTCTTTTCCATAAGCACGTATGACTATATTTGGAATACATGCCTACATTATATCAATGAACTGGAGCTAGTTCTGTGTCACCCTAGGTTATGACTGTTACATGATGAACCGCATCCGACATAATTCTCCATCACTGATCCATTGCCTACGAGCTTTCCATATATTGTTCCTCGCTTATTTACTTTTTCGTTGCTATTGCTATCATCACTACAAAATACCAAAACCATTACTTTTGCTATCATTACCTTTTGCTACCATTACCACTACTATCATATTACTTTGCTACTAAACACTTTGTTGCGGATATAAAGTTTCCAGGTGTGGTTGAATTGACAACTCAGCTGCTAATACTTGAGAATATTCTTTAGCCTCCCTTGTGTCGAATCAATAAATTTGGGTTGAATACTCTACCCTCGAAAACTGTTGCGATCCCCTATACTTGTGGGTTATCAAGACTACTTTCTGGCGCCATTGCCGGGGAGCGTAGCTCTATTCTTTGAGTTACTTGAGATTTATATCTGCTTATCATTATGAAGAACTTGAGAGATCCAAAAACCAAGATTTACCCCTCAACTACGAGGGGAGGTAAGGAACTGCCATCTAGCTCTGCACTTGATTCACCTTCTGTTATGAGTAAGCTTGCGACACCTAAACCTGCTGCTGCTATTCGTTCTGATATGTCGCATGTTATTGATGATGCTACTTCTGCTATGCATGATACTTATGATGAAACTACTTCTGTGCTTGATACTACTGTGCCACTTGGTGAATTTCTTGATGAACAACTTGCTAGGGCTAGAGAGAATGAAAATATTGAATCTGATAATACTGATGAAATTGATGATGAAGACTTGCATGTTATTCTTGAGGGTTATGTTTTTGATAAAGAAGCTTCTTTAGCTATTTTAGCTTGCAAAGATAGATACGAACTTAAGAGGTTATTATCTAAATGGGATCAACAATCTCTAAATGCTAGAATGAAACCTGACCCTACTTTTGCTACTTCACCTATCTGTGTTACTGATAAGGATTATGAATTCTCAGTTGATCCTAATATAATTACTTTGGTTGAATCTGATCCTTTTCATGGCTATGAATTTGAAACTGTTCTGGCACATCTTACTAAATTAAATGATATAGCTACCCTGTTCACTAATGGTGAGAGAACTCGCTACTTTTATATCCTTAAAATATTTCCGTCTCATTAAAGGGTGATGCTAAGATATGGTTTAATTCTCTTGATCCTGGTTGTGTGCGTAGTCCCCGGGATATGATTTATTACTTCTCTTCTAAATATTTCCCTGCTCATAAGAAACAAGATGCTTTAAGGGATATATATAATTTTGTGCAAATTGAAGAAGAGAGTCTCCCACAAGCTTGGGGGAGGATTCTCAAATTACTTAATGTGTTGCCTGATCATCTTCTTAAGAAAAATGAAATACTTGATATCTTTTATAATGGACTAACCGATGCTTCCAGAGATTACCTGGATAGTTGTGCTGGTTCTATTTTCAGGGAAAGAACACTGGATGAAGCTAAAATTCTATTGAATAATATGTTGACAAATGAAAATAATTGGACACCTCCTGAGCCAGTTCCTGAGCCTATTCCTAAACCAACTCCGAAGAAAAGGGGTATTCTATTTCTCAGTCCTGAAGATATGTAAGAGGCAAAGAAATCTATGAAAGAAAAAGGTATTAAAGCTGAAGATGTCAAGAATTTACCTCCTATTGAAGAAATACATGGTCTTAATTTACCGCCTGTCGAAGAAACTTATGATCTTAATCCATTACCAATTGAAGAAACTTGTGGTCTTGATAACCCAACACAGGTAGTAAAGGTAAATTCTCTCTATAGATATGATAAAGCTGAAATCCTGTTTACTAAATTTGCTAGCCCATGCTTAGATGAGTTTGATAAATTTATGGCTAAGCAAGAAGATTTTAATGCTTATTTTGGTAGACAATTGAAATACAATTCAAACATGCTTGAGCACTTGGGTGATTATATGGCTAATGTTAAAAGTGAACTTAAACTTATTAGTAAACATGCTTCTATGGTTACCACTCAAGTAGAACAAGTACTTAAAGCTCAAAATGATTTGCCCAATGAAGTGAATAGTAAGAATAATGATTATGTTGTTGGAGTGGCTACTAGAACTGGTAGAATGACTCAGGAACCTTTGTATCCTGAAGGCCACCCTAAAAGAATTGAGCAAGATTCTCAGAGAAATAATATAGATGCACCTAGTCCTTCTAAAAGGAAGAAAAAGAAAAATGATAGGACTTTGCATGCTTCTAGTGAACCTATTACTGAAACACCTGAGAATCCAAATGATATTTCTATCTCTGATGTTGAAACACAATCTGGTAATGAACCTGAAACTAGTGATAATGTTAATAAAAATATTCATGGTGATGCTCAACCTAGTAATGATAATGATATAGAAATTGAACCTACTGTTGATCTTGATAACCCACAGTCAAAGAATCAACGTTATGATAAGAAAGACTTTATTGCTAGGAAACATGGTAAAGAAAGAGAGCCTTGGGTTCAGAAACCCATGCCTTTTCCTCCCAAACCATCCAAGAAAAAGGATGATGAGGATTTTGAGCGCTTTGCTGAAATGATTAGACCTATCTTTTTGCGTATGCGATTAACTGATATGCTCAAAATGAATCCTTATGCTAAGTATATGAAAGATATTGTTACTAATAAAAGGAAGATACTGGAAGATGAAATTTCCACCATGCTTGATAATTATACTTTTGAGGGTGGAATACCTAAGAAACTAGGAGATCCTGGTGTACCAACTATACCATGCTCTATTAAAAGAAACTATGTTAAAACTGCTTTATGTGATCTTGGTGTCGGTGTTCGTGTTATGCCTCTCTCTTTATATCGTAGACTTGATTTGAATAAGTTGACACCTACTAAAATATCTTTGCAAATGGCCGATAAATCAACTGCTATACCTGTCGGTATTTGTGAGGATGTGCCTATTGTAGTTGCAAAAGTTACTATTTTAACGGACTTTGTTATTCTTGATATTCCTGAGGATGATAGTATGTCTATTATTCTTGGAAGACCCTTTTTGAATACTGCAGGGGCTGTTATTGATTGCACTAAAGGCAATGTCACTTTTCATGTTAATGGTAATGAGCATACGATACACTTTCCGAGGAAACAACCTAAAGTCCACAATATCAATTCTATTGGAAAAATTCCATCGATTATATTTGGAGGTTTTGAATTTCCTCTTCCTACTGTCAAGAAGGAATATGATATTCTTGTTATTGGGGATGTCCATATCCCCGTTGAGGTAACATAGTGTTATTCGAAATTTCTCCAGTTCCATGTTATTCAGAATGAGTTCGTTAATGAGACCTGATCAACCTTGTTAGTGGATTCCTTTTGATGAGCAAGAGATGGATGAAACTAGAAGGCACAACCTTCTGTACCCCACTTTTACTTTCTATTATTTATATTAAATAAAATAAAAATAAAAAATTTTCTCTCTGTTATCTGATTATTCGTGCAATATAAAAATACCCTGAAAATAAAAGTTCTCCAAATGCCCTGAAATTTAAATATGATTTTCTAGAATATTTGAGAATATTTGGCATTGAGAACACAACAGGGGGGTCATCCACCTGGCCACGAGGGTGGAGGGCGCACCCTACCCCCCTGGGCGCGCCCCCTACCTCGTGGGCCCACGGTGGCCCTCCTCCACTTATCCTTTCACCCACACACTTCTTCTTCCTCCCACAAACATGAATAACCAGCTCAAACCCGAGTCCAGGCTCGTTTTGCTGCCATTTTCGATCTCCTTGCTCAAAGCACCTCTCACAAAACTGCTTGGGGAGATTGTTTCCTTGGTATGTGACTCCTCCATTGGTCCAATTAGTTTTTGTTCTAGTGCTTTATTCATTGCAAATTTGTGCTGCCTAGGTGACCATGTTCTTGAGCTTGCATGTCAAAATTATATGGTTCCAAGTAGTTTTGATGCATGATATAGGCTCTAGGCACTTGTAGGAGTAGTTGCTATCAATATTGTTGAGTTTGGTTTACTTTTGTTTTGAAGTTACTAAAAATTTCAGAATTTTTCAGAAAATGATAAAGAGACTTTTGAGGGGCTCATCGAGCCGAAGCTCGACGGAAAAAGGCAAAGAAGCCCAAGTATAATCTACCTCGCACCACGGAGGTTCGGTCGTGTGAATGGCCTTCCGATGATTTCTTGAGAGCGGCCGGGATTTATGAAGATTTTTATGAGTTGGCTAAAAATGCAGGCCTCACCGCTTTCCTCCATGACCAATGTGATCAGTATCTCTTGCTCACAAATATCTTTATGCAAAACTTTCATTTCCATTCTAGGAGCTCACCACCTACGGTGGAGTTTTATTTATATGATGAGCATAAGGAGATGTCACTTTATGATTTTTGTCGGGTTTGTTTAGTCCCTTTCGAGGGCAAGACAGAGGAACCACATCACGAGGATGTGGATGGGTTTATTGATACCATCACTGTAGGGGAAACAAGGAAGGTTTTCGATGCACGAATCACTAGCATACATTTTCCTGTTTTACGCTATTTTGCATTATTTGCTAGTCGTTGCTTAATTGGTTGCGGAAACTGTGGGAACCTTAGTGTTCCTGATATTATTATTTTGCTCCACGGTTTATTCAGTGATAACTCTGTTAGTATGGGCGGCATTATTGCTAAACGGTTAAGTCTGAACCGTACAAAGGGCCCATCTTTGGAGGCATCTATACTTCACGCCTAGCTGCACATTTTAACATACCTATTAGGCATTATGAGAAGGAAGAAAAAGTGCCGCCTCGTGTTTATTTAGATTATTAGAGTATGGTGGCACATGATTTTATTGTTAAGAATAGGGAAGGAGAGCTTAAATACAAATTATTCTTTGATAAACATCATCCTGAGACTATTACCCTGCCTGCTCCTTCCTTGTTTGATTTATCTGCAGGCTAGTACCTTGTTACATTAGAGGTTATTCACGCCTATCGGAACCCTACATCAGCCACAGAGTCAGAGCCGGAACCACAAGTTGATCCTCCACGACGGTCTAATTACCAGTGGGATCCGGAGATGATTGCCAACCAGTGGCAATCGGAGTCTTCTTCTTTGCAGTACGACCCCAACTACTATTATGGATATCCACCAGGCCAGCCGTGGCCATAGACCAACTTAGGCCAAAAGCCTAAGCTTGGGGGAGTACATATTTCCCACCGACATTACATTCATGTTCACACACTCATTGCTAGATGTCAGTGCTCATACTTTTTCATTGTATCATCCATGCTAGTTTATTTTTCTTTTTATTCTTTCTTCTTGTGTATTTAATAAACCTTAAGAAAACCAAAAAAACTAGTTGTAGCTTTTAGCTAGATTTAATTTCCATGCATGTAGTAGTAATTAAAAGGAAAACCCAAAAAGATTTCCCGTTCTCCTTTTGGTTGTTGGGAGCTTTCCCATGTAAATAGTTTTATTTCTTTTATTTTCTTTGGGGGTCGATAGGAGAAGACCATGATTAAACTGTTGAAGTGGCTCTTATATGCATAATTGTTGATCAGACAAGAGAGCACATATTACCTTGTCTTCTCCTGTTTATTGAATGCTTGCAGATTCCAACTTAGTCTAATGCACTCGCACTATTATTATTAGTCACATCATTCGGTCGTGCAAGTGAAAGGCAATTATGACGATATATGATGGACTGACTGAGATGAGAAAAGCTAGTATGAACTCGACCTCTTTTGTTTTTGTAAATATGATTAGTTCATCGTTCCTGATTCAGCCTATTATGAATAAACATGTTTGCAATGACAACTAGAGATCATAGTTTCTTGTGCCATGCTTGATTAGCTATGAGTTATAATGGTTTACCTTGCGTGCCAACATGCTATTAAAATGGTTGTGATGTGGCATGATAGGGTGGTATCCTCCTCTGAATGATTTAAGTGACTTTACTTGGTGCATGTTCACGCATGTAGTTGAAACAAAATCAACATAGCCTTCACGATATTTATGTTCATGGTGGATTATATCCTACTCATGCTTGCATTCGGTGTTGATTAATTTTAATGCATGTTCATGACTGTTGTTGCTCTCTAGCTGGTCGTTTCCCAGTCTTTTGCTAGCCTTCACTTGTACTAAGCGGGAATACTTCTTGTGCATCCAACTCCCTTAAACCCCAAAGTTATTCCATATGAGTCCACTATACCTTCCTATATGCGGTATCTACCTGCCGTTCCAAGTAAATTTGTATATGCCAAACTCTAAACCTTCAAATAAATATCCTGTTTTGTATGCTCAAATAGCTCATTTATCAACTAGGGCTGTCTGTATCTTCCATGTTAGGCGGGTTATTCTCAAGAGGAGTGGACTCCGCTCCTCACTCACGAGAAAGTGGCTGGTCACCGGGATGCCGAGTCCCATGCTTTATGCAAACTAAACCAAAATAATTGCAAACAAAACTCCCCATGGGACTCTTGTTAGTTGGAAGCACTGTTATTTCGAGCAAGCCATGGATTGATGCTTGTTGGTGGAAGGGGGAGTATAAACTTTACCATTCTGTTTGGGAACCGCCTACAATGTGTGTAGCATGGAAGATATCGCCATATCTTGGTTGTTATGTTGACAATGAAAGTATACCGCTCAAAATATTATTCATCTCTGTTTCTAAACCGAGCTCTGGCACCTCTATAAATTCCTGATTCCCTCTGCGAATGGCCTATCTATTTACTTTTATGCCAAGTCATCATCTTCTTCTTAAACAACACCAGTTGGAGAGCACTGCTGTCATTTGCATTCATTATTGTTAGTTTACATTGGGTATGACTTGACTGGATCTCTTTTACCATGAATTACAATGTCTAGTCGGTCCTTGATCTTTAAAGGTGCTCTGCATTTATGTTTTGCGGTCTCAGAAAGGGCTAGCGAGATACCATCTTGTTATATCATATTATGATTGTTTTGAGAAAGTGTTGTCATCCGAGATTTATTATTATTGCTCGCTAGTTGATTATGCCATTGATATGAGTAAACTTGAAACCTAAGCGTTATTGTGAATGTGGTTAGTTATAATCTTTGCTGAAAACTTGAATGCTGGCTTTACATATTTACAACAACAAGAGCAAATAGAGTTTGTAAAAGTTTTTGTTTATCACTTGTAGTTTATCAACTGAATTGCTTGAGGACAAGCAAAGGTTTAAGCTTGGAGGAGTTGATACGTCTCTGTCGTATCTACTTTTCCAAACACTTTTGCCCCCCTTTTTGGACTCTAACTTGCATGATTTGAATGGAACTAACCCGGACTGACATTGTTTTCAGCAGAATTACCATGGTGTTATTTATGTGCAGAAACAAAAGTTCTCGGAATGACCTGAAACTTCATGGAACAACTTTTCAGAAATAATAAAAAATCCTGGCAAAAGATGAAGGCTAGGGGCCCACCACCTGTCCACGAGGGTGGGGGCGCGCCCCCTACCTCGTGGCCCCCCTAGAGCTCCTCCGACTCCAACTCTATATATTTGATTTCAGGGAGAAAAAAATCAGAGAGAAGGATTCATCACGTTTTACGATACAGAGCCGCGCCAAGCCCTAAAACCTCTCGGGAGGGCTGATTTGGAGTCCGTTCGGGGCTCCGGAGAGGGGAATCCGTCGCCATCGTCATCATCAACCATCCTCCATCACCAATTTCATGATGCTCACCGCCGTGCGTGAGTAATTCCATCGTAGGCTTGCTGGACGGTGATGGGTTGGATGGGATCTATCATGTAATCGAGTTAGTTTTGTTAGGGTTTGATCCCTAGTATCCACTATGTTCTGAGATTGATGTTGCTATGACTTTGCTATGCTTAATGCTTGTCACTAGGGCCCGGGTGCCATGATTTCAGATCTGAACCTATTATGTTTTCATCAATATATGAGAGTTCTTGATCCTATCTTGCAAGTCTATAGTCACCTATTATGTGTTATGATCCGTTAACCCCGAGATGACAATAATCAGGATACTTAACAGTGATGACCGTAGTTTGAGGAGTTCATGTATTCACTATGTGCTAATGCTTTGTTCTGGTACTCTTTTAAAAGGAGGCCTGAATATCCCTTAGTTTCCGTAAGGACCCCGCTGCCACGGGAGGGTAGAACAAAAGATGTCATGCAAGTTTTTTTTTCCATAAGCATGTATGACTATATTCGGAATACATGCCTACATTATATCAATGAAATGGAGCTAGTTATGTGTCACCCTAGGTTATGACTGTTACATGATGAACCGCATCCGGCATAATTCTCCATCACTGATCCATTGCCTACGATCTTTCCATATATTGTTCCTCGCTTATTTACTTTTCCATTGCTATTGCTATCATCACTACAAAACACCAAAAACTACTTTTGCTATCATTACCTTTTGCTACCGTTACCACTAGTATCATATTACTTTGCTACTAAACACTTTGCTGCAGATATTAAGTTTCCAGGTGTGGTTGAATTGACAACTCAGCTGCTAATACTTGAGAATATTCTTTGGCTCCCCTTGTGTCGAATCAATAAATTTGGGTTGAATACTCTACCCTCGAAAACTGTTGCGATCCCCTATACTTGTGGGTTATCTACACTACTATTAAACAATCCAACAAGAACTTTACTAAACGCACCCCTCAGAATATACACAGACCCATTACAACCCCATGATTAGACCCACTAATCTCAATCCAACGGATAGCCTTTATCTCATGTGTCTCTGGTGTGCACCCAACAATTAAGGTTGACTGACCATGGTCCACCGCCCCACCGCATCATAGACTCCACGCGGGCTCGACCAAAACCCCTACAATCACGCACCACGCAGGCCATGCAAAGAAAAACATAACATATATCCCATAAAATAAGCAACAGATCCCTAGGCTTATCCCCTCGCCGCACGGAAGCATCGTCGGCTTCCGGGATGACGACCTCGACGCCCGGCAACAGGCATCGCCTTCCTGGTCGGCGCCCTCACCGCCCTGCACCAAGCCATCAAGTGTGCGGCTGTTCCTCCATCACCACTCACCGCGGATATGCCGTCAGCTCCCTGCACCTCCTTCGCCATCCTCTAAAACACCAGGCAAGATTTTAATACTAATACATAGTATATTAGATATCTCTTCTTCTTGTTCTCCTAATTAGCACGGACAATAATGGTTACATGGTGCGCTTCATGCCTCTATCTAAATCAATGTTCAAATAGACTCTGTTCTAAATACAATGAGCAGATTCTGGATTTTAAGTGCACAAATTTCAGGTGATACCTAGCCATGAAAAAAACACCCCCAGCTAAAAATACCATAAGAATACTGCACCCCTAGATTTGTTCATGTGCATTTATTTCATATTTCACTTGGAACTTTAGACATATCAATTGATCTTGGCCAAAGAGAAACTTTGAGAGAACAATGGACACATATTCTTTTCAGTTCTATGAAATAGCAGTCCGTCTAATAAATCAGCAATTAGGAACTTTTGTTGATTGATCTCAGGACAAGATTTAGTACTGTAACAGTTATACTTGGGTAACTATACCATAAATAGCTTATTTGTGCAGTTTCAATCTAGAAAAATATCTCCAGTCTACATACTAATAATATATAGGCAGCAATTGTCTAACATATAATAAAGCACATCCTATGCTGAACATGAACAATAATATAGCATGATGGTTTTAATGATATACATCCTATGCTGAACATGAACAAGACAGAAAATAATAAAGGATTCTCTCCAAAGTAATTACGGACTGTTTCCAATGATTTTGAATTTCAAGTAATAAATGATATAAGGTTACAATTCATCACCTGAAAAAACAATCATAGTAATGTCTTCTCCAACTGACCACACCCTTGAGCAATTGATGAAAATGGATATATCATCGAGAGCCTTGCAAGCAGATTTATCTACAACAGGAAACACACAATGGGGACATATCAGATATTCCCAATCACCATCTGAAATGTTTAATGTTTACTGCCCCTTCAAATGTCAGCTTATCTACCAAATTTCTGTACATCTGATTGTTAAGTTTTAAGAACAGGAATGACATATCCAGCTATAATTACAGCAGGGAGCGACACTAACTAAACCTCTTGACACGCTAATTTAAAATTCAAGTATATTTATGCATGCCCCAACGATCTGATTGTATTAATGGCCATACGTGATTAATTGCATTCTACTTAAGGAACAACTTCAACTAACTGTATCATGCAAACTACCTGCGAGTTGGCAAGTAGGGACCTCCGATCTGGGACCTTCCTGGCCCCATTGGCCGCCAAGCCCGGTTCCTAGAGTGGATGTCAGGTAGCGATGCATGAGACACAACTCGGTGCCCTCACCGCCGGGCGGCGGCGAAGGCAGCGCCACGCAGAACACAAGATGGCCCCCGAGCAGATATTGATCTTAGTCTCGCCTTCTCATCCTGACGAGATATGCCATTTGTATTTCCATGACCTTATTATTAGAACACACAAGGAACTTTCCTAGCTTCAGTCCAGACATGATTTGTTGAACGTGAACAAAATAAGAGTCACATATATAAGATTTAAATCAACTTCTATTGCTATCTCAGTATGAGAAAGGAAAATCCTCTCAGAGCTTGGAATTAGCGGAGTAGGATTCTCACAGAATTAGTGGGTAATTCCTAGCAGAAGGGTATGGTTATTAGGCAAATAAAACTGAACAAAACGCACCATAATTTTTCCATGATCTGTGTGCTCCACGAACAGGGTTCATGTCAAACTCAACTGATAGATTCTACCAATGAAACATCTGTGACAGAAAAGAATTACCTATAAATTTTAATATTCAAGCAATGCATTCCTATCCCATCCCATATCATATATCAATCATACTGGTGTATGGTGATAAATTTGCAACGAGATGTGCTATTCGCTTCAGCTATCCTCGAACAATAACTGTCTGGGCTCATGTCCCCTAGAAATTAGTTTACTTCCTAATGCTCACCCGAACTCCTTGTGCTTGGGGGCACCGTGAAGAGGACATTGGCGGTCGTCTTCCAATCAGCGCCGCTGGACAAGTCGAACTCCTGCACTTTCTGGTACGCCTCCATCAGCGATGGGGGACCTCCCTCGCATCAGGATTCAGGAGGAGAGAAGGGGCCGGCTTCGCAAGCGAGCATGCCGAGCTCTAGCGCTTCCTCGAGCACTTCGGCGACCAGATTCGAAGAGGGAGCAGGGTAGAGCAGGGGCGTGCGAGTCCCGTGCCTCCGCGTCTGCCTCTGACGGCGCCTACTATTGGATTGCTCACGCGAGCATGCCGAGCTCGAGGGCCTCCTCGGCCACTTCCGCGACCAGATTCAACATGAAGAGGAGGAAGAGCAGGGGCTGCGGACCTCGCGCCGGCAGTGGGAACGAAGGGGAGTGGCGGCCTGACCATGGAGAGCCGGTGATGGAGAGAGGGAGCTGACGGCCATGGTAGGATGGGGAATGGGGGAGAATTGTGACGGGGCGGTGTGGAAGTGACCAGAGAAATCTGAGGGGGCGGTGGGGAGTAGTATTAGACAGTGGTCAGAGAGACTGTGAGTGAACGAGTGCGGCGTTGTCCAAACAAAAAAAATCTGTTAAGAGGATGCAGTCTATTTTGTGCGCTATGTCTGATTTATGATTTGATGATTTTAAAAGCTTTTATATTTATTTTTTTGAGTTGTAGATTTTTATAAAACTATCTATAAAAGTTGATAAAAAAATTTATTGAAAATATTTATATAACTAGCTACCATTTTACTAGACTCGGAACTGAATGATGATAACATAAGAAACAATGAGATGCAAGATGACGGAAATGACATAGATCCCACGGATTGTCTGATTTTGAATCATAAGTTAAGCTCTTCTTGCAACTATTTCTCCTTTCACCGTCTGCCAATCCAACAAATGATGATTTAATAGATGAACTTTACTTGTGCATCAGTATGGTTGATGATGTCTCTTACTGGAGTATAAGCCATATTTTTTAGTTTATTTTGTATTCTAATAAATTATTCTCTTATGTCATTGTAATTGACGAATTCCGATTTCTTAAATGGCTCGGTAATAAAACTTCCTAAAAGAGAAATAAGATTCAAAATAGAAGTTTTATTGCAAATTATAATGCATGTGTTGCACGTGCATGCTTACTAGTCAGGTATTAATATGCATATAGGATCTGAACATATGATCTTCCACCAAGTAAATCAGCTAGCATCAACTACAAGGAGTAATCAACACTACTAGCAACCCACAGGTACCAATCCCAGACTTAGAGACAAGAATTGGATACAAGAGATGAACTAGGGTTTGAGAGGAGATGGTGCTGGTGAAGATGTTGATGGAGATTGGCCCCCTCCCGATGAGAGGAGCCTTGGTGATGACGATGGTGATGATTTCACCCTCCCGGAGGGAAGTGTCCCCGGTAGAACAGCTCCACCGGAGCCCTAGATTGGATCCGCCAAGGTTCCGCCTCGTGGCGGCGGAGTCTCGTCCCGAAAGCTTGCTTATGATTTTTTTTCCTCAACGAAATACTCCATATAGCAGAAGATGGGCATCGGAGGGCCACCAGGGGACCCATGAGGCAGGGGGCGCTCCCAGGGTGTAGGGCGCGCCCCCCACCCTCGTGGGCAGGGTGTGGCCCCCCTCTGGAACTTCTTGTGCTTAGTATTTTTTATATATTCTGAAAATTACTTCCGTGAAGTTTCAGGGCTTTTGGAGCTGTGCTGAATAGGGCTCTAATATTTGCTCCTTTTCCAGCCCAAAATCCCAGCTACGCCATTCTCCCTCTTTATGTAAACCTTGTAAAATAAGAGAGAATAGGCATAAGTATCGTGACATAATGCATAATAACAGCCCATAAGGCAATAAATATTGATATAAAAGCATGATGCAAAATGGACATATCAATAGTCAACAGGTAATTTCAATCCTTATTGAACTATATGTCGGCCACTTTAGTTCGTCATTTCCTGATATCAACTAGTTAATTACTCCTTTATTCATTTTCTTTGCTGGTGGGCAGGGCTTGGCAAAAGTTCATCAAAATGGTTCCAGGCAAATGGAAACAAAAGCTGCATTGGTTTCGACCCAAGGTAAGTAATTAAGTATAGTACTAGCTAGCTACCATCTCTTTAATTCTAGTTTCAATACCATTAATTATCATGCTTGATTAATTATTATTTGATTGAATTCTATTCTCGTAAAGGCCATGAAGCAGGCGTCGGGGACTGATTTATGTGCATACTACATTTGCGAGAACATTCGCATGATGGCGTCTGAAAGGACCAAATCTGCTAGATAGCTATGGGTACGTTTGCCAAAACACTATTCACAATTTTTACATCATTATCAATATCTAATCACACAACTAATACATGCATATTGATCTCCTTCTTAAAAGTTCAATGAGGTGCGGAATAGGGCTCTAATAGCGGGATTTTTGCTCGACGAGGTCATAGATCCCAAAGGAGAATACCATTACCCGCTACCACAGTAATGGCTCCATGTAGGAGAAATTTTATATACCAAATTGTATATGTATACATTTCTGTGTGTGAATGGCGGTGCGAGACATTCGATGATATATATATGATCGGTTCTACGAGAAATTCTATTTATACATATGCATAATGTGCACAATATGTAGTACGTAAAATACCAGGAAATGAAAAACAATTAAATGGAAAACACAAAATTAAAGGAAAAAAGAAATCATGAACCCAAACCCCCCAAACCTTCTAGTACCAGTTGGTGTTACAAACCAGTACTAAAGGTCTCCCCGCCCTTGGCGCTGGCTCGTGCCACGTGGTGGCCCTTTAGTGGCAGTTCATGTTGAACCGGTACTAAAGGGGGGACCTTTAGTCCCCCACCTTTTAGTGCCGGTTACAGAACCGACACTAAATGTAATGACCCAAACCTGATAAGATTCGATGTCTGTATGCTCACTGTGCTAGTCCCTGGATCAATAGCTAGCACACATAGTACAAGATGTAATATCAAGAATAAACCACATGTCATAATATTACATCGTAGATCCAAAATTTAATATAATACATACCGGCATAACACAAGCTAGCATACAAAAAAATGCAGCAGAAAGCAAATAAAATCTCCATTGAGTCCATCAACACCACAAGCAAATGTCGAGTATAGACATCATAACCCTACATCGTATCACTCACTCGTCGTATAAAATCTGCAACATGAAACATTGTAGCCACGAAGAGTCAATACTTTGAATGTATTGGCAAGTCACACAAGGAATGATATAACAGACCTACCTCTATATGCAAGGTATTTCAAGAGTATAATGTAGTGGTTGTTTTGCAGAAAGCTAATTTTTTGCTGATAACTACATAATAGTCAAATTTTATTTTTGTCTTGCTACAATTAAATACACATGATTGAATTGGGCAATCCAATTCCAACCTGTCCCAATTATTAAGTTTCCCACTCAATTTTCATTAAAGTGTCATCTGTCAAGATCATCCAACAACTGTAATGGCATAGTCGCTCAAATTTGTTCATAACCAGGGACTGATAACCCACAAGTATAGGGGATCAATTGTAGCCTCTTTCAATAAGTAAGAGTGTCGAACCCAACGAGGAGCTAAAGGTAGAACAAGTATAAACCTAGGAGTACTTTGTAGGTGTAACGGGATAGGTTTGCAAGAATATAAAGAGCACGTAAACAAAAACTAGGGTCTATTTTAGGTAAAGAAGCAATAAAGTTTAGTATAGCGACTATGGAGAAGTGGTGGTAGGAGTTGTGAAATTGTCCCTAAGAAATTGGCTACGTTACTAGACCGATAGCAATTTTTATGTGGGAGAGGCCACTGCTAGCATGTCATCCCTGACTTGGAATTCTATGCACTTATGATTGGAACTATTAGCAAGCATCCGCAACTACTAACGTTCATTAAGGTAAAACCCAACCATAGCATTAAGATATATTGGTCCCCCTTCAATCCCGTATGCATCAATTTCTATGCTAGGTTGAAGCTTCTGTCACTCTTGCCCTCCAATACATAGTCCTATCAGCATACAACTAACCATATGGTGTGATTCACGCACGCGCTCATATGATGGGCACCAAAGGACAGCAACATAAGCACCAGCAAATTATACCAATCATAAAAATTCACCAATTACCGATAGGACAACGAAAATCTACTCAGACATCATACGATCGCAACACATCATTGGATAATAATATGAAGCATAAAGCACCATGTTCAAGTAGAGGGTACAACGAGTTGCTGGAGAGTGGACCGCTGTAGATAGATGGGGGAAGGTGATGAAGATGTTGGTGAAGATGACGGAGGTGTTAGTGTAGATTGCGGTGACGATGATGGCCCCGGCGGTGTTCAGGTGCCACCGAGAGAGAGGAGGAGAGGGCCCCCCTTCTTCTTCTTCCTTGACCTTCTCCCAAGATGGGAAAAGGGTTTCCCCTCTGGTCCTTGTCTTCCATGGCATGGGAGGGGCGAGAGCCCCTCCGGGATTGGATCTGTCTCTTTGTCTCTCTCTGTTTCTGCGTTCCAGATTATGGCCTTTCACCGTTTCTTATATTCTTGGAGATCCGTAACTCCGATTGGGCTGAAATTTTAACATGATTTGTATCCGGATATTGGCTTTCTTGCGGTGAAAGAAGGGCACCAACCGCCTTACGGGGTGGCCACGAGGGTCAGGGGCGCGCCCCCTGCCTTGTGCCCCTCTCGGGCATCGTCTCGCGTTGATTCTTCTTCCCAAAAATCACATATATTCCAAAAAAAACTTCTTAAGTTTTTATCCCGTTTGGACTCCGTTTGATATGGATTTTCTGCGAAACAAGAAACGCGCAACAAACAGGAACTGGCACTAGGCACTAGATCAATATGTTAGTCCCAAAAATAGTATAAAAAGTTGCCAAAAGTATATGAAACTTGTATAATATTGGCATGGAACAATAAAAAATTATGGATACGACGGATACATATCAACATCCCCAAGCTTAATTTCTTCTCGTCCTCGAGTAGGTAAATAATTTTTGATGTGGAATGCTACCTAGCATAACTTGATCATGTAATCTAATCATGGCATGCATATTAAGACATGAGTGATTCAAAGCAATAGTCTATCATTTGACATTACGACAATAATACTTCAAGCATACTAATAAAGCAATCATGCCTTTTCAAAATAACATGGCCAAAGAAAGTTATCCCTATAAAATCATATGGTCTGAATATGCTCCATCTTCACCACACAAAATTTTCAAATCATTCACAACCCCGATGACAAGCTAAGCAATTGTTTCATACTTTTGACGTTCTCAAACCTTTTCAGCTATCACGCAATACATGATCATGAGCCATTGACATAGCACTATAGGTGGAATAGAATATGATGGTGGAGGTTGTGTGGAGAAGACAAAAAGGAGAAAGTCTCATATCGACGCGGCTAATCAACGCGCTATGGATATGCCCATCAATTGATGTCAATGCGAGGAGTAGGGATTGCCATGCAACGGATGCACTAAGAGCTATAAGTGTATGAAAGCTCAAACTGAAACTAAGTGGGTGTGCATCCAACTTGCTTGCTCATGAAGACCTAGGGCATTTGAGGAAGCCCATCGTTGGAATATACAAGCCAAATTCTATAATGAAAATTCCCACTAGTATATGAAAGTGATAACTCAAGAGACTCTCTATATGAAGAACATGGTGCTACTCTGAAGCACAAGTGTGGTAAAACGATAGTAACATTGTCCCTTCTCTCTTTTCTCTCATTTTTTTATTTTTTCCTCTTTTTTAGGATTCTTTGGCCTCTCTCTTTTTTTGGGGAGGGGGCTTCTTTGGCCACTTTTATTTTGATAACCTCACATGGGACAATGTTCTAATAATGATGATCATCACACTTTTATTTACTTACAACTCGATACTAGAACAAAATATGACTCTATATGAATGCCTCTGGTGGTGTATCGGGATGTGCAATGATCTAGCGTAGCAATGACATCATAAAATGGACAAGCCATGAAATCATTATGCTAGCTATCTTACGATCATGCAAAGCAATATGACAATAAATGCTCAAGTCATGTATATGATGATGATAGAAGTTGCATGACAATATATCTCGTAATGGCTATGGAAATGCCATAATAGGTAGGTATGGTGGTTGTTTTGAGGATGATATAAGGAGGCTTATGTGTGATAGAGCGTATCATATCATGGGGTTTGGATGCACCGATGAAGTTTGCACCAACTCTCGAGGTGAGAAAAGGCAATGCACGGCACCGAAGAGGCTAGCAATGATGGAAGGGTGAGAGTGTGTATAATCCATGGACTCAACATTAGTCATAAAGAACTCACATACTTATTGCAAAAATCTATTAGTCATTGAAACAAAGTACTATGCGCATGCTCCTAGGGGGATAGATTGGTAGGAAAAGACCATCGCTTGTCCCCGACCGCCACTCATAAGGAAGACAATCAATAAATACCTCATGCTCCAACTTCGTTACATAACGATTCACCATACGTGCATGCTACGGGAATCAAAAACTTCAACACAAGTATTTCTACAATCCACAACTACCCACTAGCATGACTCTAGTATCACCATATTTATATCGTAAAACTATTGCAAGGGATCAAACATATCATATACAGTGATCTATAAGTTTTATGTAGAATTTTATGACTAACCATGTGAATGACCAATTCATGTCCTCTCTCTAAATAGATATAAGTGAAGCAAGAGAGTTTTAATTCTTTCTTAAAAATATATGCCCATGCTCTAACAAATATAAGTGAAGCAAAAGAGCATTCTACAAATGGCGGTTTTCTATGTGAAGAGAAACAGGCAATCCAAACTTCAAACGATATAAGTGAAGCATGTGAAGCATTCTATAGAGCCATACTCAAAAGGTATAAGTGAAGTGCAAAGAGAATTCTATAAATAAACCATGGACTATTTCATACCAGCAAGGTGCATCAAAGAAAAATGAAAACTAAATGCAAAAGACACTCGAATATTTGCACATATCACATGAACGAAACGAAATCGAAAACATACCGATACTTGTTGAAGAAAGATGGGATGCTTTCCGGGGAATCCCCAAGCTTATATGCTTGAGTCTCCTTGAATATTTACTTGGGTTGCCTTGGGAATCCCCAAGCTTGATCTCTTGCCTCTCCTTCTCCTCATATCGAGACCTCCTCGATCTTTGATCACTTCATCCACACAAAACTCAACAGAAAGCTCGGTTAGATCCGTTAGTATAATAAAGCAAATCACTACTCTAAGTACTGTTGCAAACCAATTCATATTTTTTTTGAATTGTAGCTACTGTAATATAACTTTTCCATGGCTTAATCCACTGATAGAAATCAATAGTTTCATCAAAACAAGCAAACAATGCATCAAAAACAGAATATGTCTTAAACAGGACAGTCTGTAGTAATCTGAACATTCACCATACTTATGGTACTCCAAAAATTCTGAAAAAATAGGAAAAAAATAAACAACTTGTATAGAAAGACAGTGCAAAAAGTTTCGGAACCGTATGATGTTCCAGTAAAAAATGTAAAATCGCACACTACAGCCAAAGTTTCTGTTTTGCACCGCACAAACCAACAAGCAATGTAAACGTCCTAAAGGCAAATCTTGGCACATTATTTTTATGATACAATTAATTTGTACTTTATAAAAGCACATAACGGAAATAAATGACTCTCTAAAACTTCCGGGTTGTCTCCCTGGCAGCGCTTTCTTTAAAGCCATTAAGCTAGGCATATAGTGCTCAAGTAATGGATCCACCCGGATCCCAAGGTATATCAAAGCCAATTTTAATTAACAATGATTTGTGATTTAGTAGTGAGCACAAAGTAACATATATAATGCAACAATGAAATCTAACTCTCTTCCTATGCATCGGCATGTCATAAAAGAACAATTCATGCACACATAGTCAAGGCTAATGCATAGTACAAACAGTTTGTTGCAATTTTAATATATTGGAAACATGGAGAGGCGGAGATGTAGTTCCTTTATCATAATCATTGCAAGTAGGAGAAGGAAGCACATGCATATTATATCTATCAAAATCATCATGTGTAGTAGTAAAACACAACACATCAACTTAATCCTTAATAAGGGCAAACTTCTCCGATATAGTGTAGTCGGGAGAATTCAAAAAGATAATAGGACTATCATGCGTGGGTGCAATACCAACAATTTCATGTTTAACATAAGGAACTATAGCAAGTTCATCTCCATAAGCATAATTCATATTGGCATCTTGGCCACAAGCATAACAAGCATCATCAAAAAAGGATATTTCAAAAGAATCAACGAGATCATAACAATCATCATAGCATTCATCCTTTGGTAAATTCGAATGGAAATTAAACAATGTATGAGTTGAAGAGTTACTCTCATTAGAAGATGGGCATGGGTAGCTAATCCGCTCTTCCTCCTTTTGTTCTTTGCTCTCCTCGTCATCTTTTTCATCCAATGAGCCCATAGTTTCATCAATTCCTTCTTCCATAGACTCCTGCAAAATATTAGTCTCTTCTTGGACAGCGGAGGAGTCCTCAATATATGGTTTAACATAGGCATTAGAAGCATAATTATCATAACAATATTTAAGTATGGCAAAAAATTTAGATTTGTAAAGAGTAGCATCATACTTTCCAATCAAAGAAGCAATTCATAAGCACCCTTAAAAGCAATAAATTCTTCAGTTTGTTGAACATCATAGTAATTATAAATACCCTTAGCATACGAAGATACGATTCCATTATCACTAAACTCACATTGGTAGGGAAGGTGTTTCTTAGGGTCTTCAGAACAACAAGTAAAATAATATATTTTACATAAATTCCAAGCATAGCATTGCAAACGATGAATTTGATCCAGTAAAAGTTTCCCTTTTTTTTAGATAAGCGGTGTCGCACATAACAAGCATGCTCATCTAAAGATTTGCCCTCAACTAAGCTAGTTGGGGTTCAGCCCGAGCACATAGGGATCGAAGATGATCCAAGTAAAAAGCTTCAAGAGTTTGATAGATTTTGAGTGGTTCTTCAACCATTGGTTCAGTAGGTACCACTTTTTTTGGTATTTTGCGTTTCCTACCCATAACTAAAGATAGAAAACAATAGCACAAAAAAAACTACTTAGTGATAAAGCAAGCAAGCACACACGAGAATATTCACCCCACGCTATAACTCCCCGACAACGGCGCCAGAAAAAGGTCTTGATGACCCACAAGTATAGGGGATCAATTGTAGCCTCTTTCGATAAGTAAGAGTGTCGAACACAACGAGGAGCTAAAGGTAGAACAAATATTCCCTCAATTTCTATCGACCACCCATACAACTCTACACACGCTTAACGTTCACTTTAGCTAGAACAAGTATAAAACTAGGAGTACTTTGTAGGTGTAACGGGATAGGTTTGCAAGAATATAAAGATCACGTAAATAAAAACTAGGGGTTGTTTTAGGTAAAGAAGCAATAAAGTTTAGTATAGCGAGTGTGGAAAAGTGGTGGTAGGAGTTGCGAAATTGTCCCTAAGCAATTGACTACGTTACTAGACCGATAGCAAGTTTTATGTGGGAGAGGCCACTCCTAGCATGTCATCCCTGACTTGGAATTCTATGCACTTATGATTGGAACTAACATACAACTAACCCTATGGTGTGATCCACGTTCACGCTCATATGATGGGCACCAAAGGACAACAACATAACCACAAGCAAATTAAACCAATCATAGCAATTCACCAATTACCGATAGGACAATGAAAATCTACTCAGACATCATAGGATGGCAACACATAATTGGATAATAATATGAAGCATAAAGCACCATGTTCAAGTAGAGGGTACAACGGGTTGCGGGAGAGTGGACCGCTGTAGATAGATAGGGGAAGGTGATGAAGATGTTGGTGAAGATGACGGAGGTGTTGGTGTAGATTGCAGTGACGATGATGGCCCCGGCGGCGTTCCGGGCCACCGGGAGAGAGGGGAGAAAGCCCCCTTCTTCTTCTTCTTCTTCCTTGACCTTCTCCCTAGATGGGAGAAGGGTTTCCCCTCTATTCCTTGGCTTGCATGGCGTGGGAGGGGCGAGAGCCCCTCCGAGATTCGATCTGTCTCTCTGTCTCTCTTTGTTTCTGTGTTCCAGATTCTAGCCTTTCACCGTTTCTTATATTCCCGGAGATCCGTAACTCCGATTGGACTGAAATTTTAACATGATTTGTATCCGGATATTGTCTTTCTTGCACCGAAAGAATGGTGCCAACCGCCTTACGAGGTGGCCACGAGGGTCAAGGGCGCGCCCACCCCCAGGGCGCACCCCCTGCCTCGTGGCCCCCTCGGGCATCGTCTCGCATTGATTCTTCTTCCCAAAACTCACATATATTCCAAAAAAATCTACGTAAGTTTTTATCCCGTTTGGACTCCGTTTGATATGGATTTTCTGCGAAACAAAAAACATGCAACAAACAGGAACTGGCACTAGGCACTGGATCAATATGTTAGTCCCAAAATAGTATAAAAAGTTATCAAAAGTATATGAAAGTTGTATAATATTGGCATGGAACAATCACAAATTATAGATACGACGGAGACGTATCAGTGACATGGCTAATCACGATTAGTTTATACACTCTATAGAGCTTTGTACACTTTACCCACTGGACTAAACCCGAAGATTGAGACATAGTCTTTCAGAAGTAGTCGCCTAGTCCCACAGGAGGCCCATCCCAACTATCATAACAACATCTCCTGGCACATGCGGGTAAGGTCTCCACAACTAATCAACTAAGCCAGAGCCCATATTATCCAGTGGTTGTACATGGAAGCTACTAGTCACTAAGTCTATCTGATCTTTTTGAGCCTAGACGGCACCCACTTACATTTAGAGGGTATAAACCATGATGTTCTTGAAACCACCCAGCAATACCATTAGGGCGCACTTAGCCATGGTCCATGTCCTTAGAAAAGGAACAAGAAACAACGATGCAACCCTGTCCGTCTAGAGGTGAATTATAAATTAAGTTTTTACTCAAAGTATATTATATATAGTCCTCACATAATCTCGATGCATACACGAACCAATCTCCGTCTACATAGCATAGCAAGAATACACTACCGCGATCTACAATAAAGCCATACTAATTGCATCTCAATAACAATATCATACTACCATAGTATTCCTACACATGCATAATATAGTAGTGTGGTATATGTAACTACATGCATAAAAAATAGGATGAAGGATGATCAAGGTCTAACTTGCCTGTAAGTTTGATGAAGATCGTCGCACTCACAATCCCTGAAAGATCAAGGTGTAACTTGCCTGTAGGTTAATGAAAGAATCCAAATCAATAACCATGCCATGAATAAGAACCAAAAGAACAACAAAACAAATATGGCAAGGTTATTCAACAACAACAATATCAATAGGCTTAATATTATAATATAGGATCTTGAGGTGCTATAAAGTGACAGGCTGAAGGAATGAACTAGAAAGAGTTAATGAACAATGAAATATTGTTATTCAAGAGTATATATGAGATAGTATGGAACACGGTCAACGGTAAGAGCATCTCCAGCCGCGCCCCCAACAAGGCCCCCAGGTGATTTTTCGGCCGCCGGCGCCGAAAAATCGGCCCAGTCGCGCCCCCAAAGGCCCTTTTATTGCCGGCTCGGGCCGAAATTGACGACAGTGGACTCAGGCCGAACCTGGCGTGCTGGGGGGCGCTAGCCGAAATGTTTTGGCGTGAAAATCGACGGGCCCTCCTCGACAGCGACTCGGCTCTTCTTGCCGCTTCGTCGTCCTCATCGCCTCGGTTCCCGCGGTGGAATCAATGCCAAAGGCGCTGCCGCGCCGGTCAGCCTCCTCCATTGATGCCTCACGGGCAGCGCAGTGAAGACGGGACGACACACGTCCCTCGCCCGCCACGTGTACACACGGCGGCCACGCGTACGCGCGGCTCCTACGCCTATATAAGCTGCCCCCAGCGCGACGGTGACGCATAGGCTCTCCACCACCGACGCCCTCGTTCCTCGACACCCCCGTTCCTCCCTCTCTTCTCGCCGTTTCCAGTTCAACCATGGCTGAGCGCTTCCCAGGTGATGGCGCGGCGGCGAACGGCTTCGGCTGCCGCCATCTTCACGAGGACGAAGCTTGGCTCCTCTTTGAGGTTGTGTACCCGGTCCCGCCGGACATGCGGGGGGCCGGGGCGTGTAGGATCAACACCGGCGGGGTCCTGGTGCCACCGCCGTCCACCGGGGCGGCGCGGCATGCGGAGATCGAGCGTATCCACGCCAATTTGCCGCAGGTGGCGAGGGAAGGTCCGCGGTACGTCCCCAACAGCCTGCTGTGGGAGCCCTAGTTCCGTCGCCGCCACGCCGAGCAGCTCGAGGCCACCAATGGCGTCGTGCCCTCCGGAAGGCTCAACTCCGAAGGCCGCTGCCGATGGTGGGGCATGCCCGGCTGCACGCTGGAGGCCGTCCTCGAGTACATCGAGGGCCGCAACATGCCTAGGCTGGAGTACCCCGTTACCACGTCCTTCTCCCGCCGGCGTGGGATCTCGTAGATGCCGAGGCACATGGATCCGGGAGCGTCCTCCTCCTTGTCCGACCGCTCGTCCAGCTCTCCCTGCCTCCGCCCCGTCAAGCCGGAGCCCCAGGACACGCCGGTCAGCCAGCGCACCCGCAGCTCCGGCGTCCGCATCACCGATTCCTCCCCCACCTCTGGCTGCCTCGTCCTCGTCAGGTCGAAGGTGGAGCCCGGCCTCCCCATGGAGTACGAGGCCAGTGCCCAGCGCGGCTTCTCCGACGAGGCCGCCCTAAAGTGGGCATGGGACGACTACCTGTAGCGACCCGACCTCAAACGGTCAAGTCTTTGTGCTTAAGTGTCATCCCTGGATCGGTAATGCTGACACACATAGTACTCGAAGGATTTATAACAGAGTAGCAATCACACACTTATTACATCGAATGTCTCAAAAGAGAACTTATTGCAATAGACATGGCTTAAGGCCATCTAATACGATAACAGCGGAAGGCTTGGAAGATAAAGTGAGTCCATCAACTCCAACGGCATAGCTGAGCTGCACGGCAACGACCTAACGAACCATACTCGTCTGAAAAGTCTGCAACATAATACGTTGCAGCCCGGAAACGGGTTAGCACATGGAATATGCTGGCAATATAACACAGTAGAGCAAGAACAGAATAATGCTATCACTACATGCATATTTGGCTGGTGGAAAGCTCTATGGTTATAGTTTTGCGAAAAGCCAATTTTTCCCTACAACAAAGGATTAAACTTTATTTAACTATCATGGTAGTTGAAACATCATTGAGAAGGTTCCTCCAACTCAATCCCAATTAGAAGTAATTATCAACCCAACAATATTAAGTTAGAGTGATGAGATACATATGATAATCCAAGTACTAGATACTCAAGATGTCCATAACCGGGGACGCGGCTAACCATGATTAGATTGTACACTTTGCAGAGGTTTGCGCACTTTTCCCCACAAGACTCGATCTCCTCCGTTGGATTTCTCGCACTACATGGTGTTTGAGAAACGGATGACCGAGACACAGTTTTTCAGAAGCATTAACTCTAATCCCGGGTAGACCGTACCAACCTACATCCCTCTACATCTGCTAGGCTACCACTGGAAGAGGGCATGCAAGTTACTCAACTATGCTAGAGCCCATAATAGCTTGTGGCTGCACACGGAAGTTTCTAGCATGAAATATCTTAGTTCCTTTTGAGCCTGGGTGGCGGGCCTTAGGATTATCACACGGGTACTCCAGGATATCCTAGGACAACACTGGATTCTCCAGGTGCCCGACAAGTAATCCACCCAGATGTGTATTTAAGTTGCCACCTTAAGTTGAACCATTAATTAACAATCTCACATCTGTCATGGATTCACTCGCCCAAACCACATCTACGAGCATAGCATAGCAATATAAGCAATACATAGAAGTAACTCCCAAAGGTTTGATAATAACAGGGCAAAAGGTTCTACCTCATCAACTACTTCCCAACCGACATGTTATATCACAACCTAACCATGCAATGTTTGAGGATTGGAACTAATGCATAAAAACTGGGTGATAAAGGGGTATGATCAAAGTGTTACTTGCCTTGCAGATGATCCACAAAACCTAGAGACTCGTAGTAGCACGCTTCGCACTCCGGGTGTTCTATCGCAAACAAACAATAGCATACATAAGCACTCAAGCAAAGAAGCACGGGTAAATCTCAAATAAGAAGATCTAACTAGAAAGTTCAACTTAAGAACTCCGGTTTGCAAAAAGAATCAAATCAAATGGAGCAACAAAACTCAAACTGCGAGAGAAACCAGATCTGTTTACTAATCTGTACTAAAGTCAAATTTTACAGTACCAAAATCTTGTTCAAGTTGATTAAACAGAAAGACGGTTTCAATACGAAGGTCTAGGCGCTTGAATCGCTTGATTCCGATAAACGAGCAAAAAGATAGACTGAAACGAAAATCGGATCAGAAATCGCGATCGAAAATAATCGCGGAAAATCCGAGAAAAAGAAAACTGGCGAACAGGCTAACGAACAAACGTTCGCTGTCTGTGGCTAATGAGTGAACACCGTTTGTTAAAACGAACGTACGGACGAACGTCCGCTAAATAAACTAAACCAAAAAACAACGATCTATTCAAAAAAAAACGAAAACTAGGGTTTTTGAAAAAAAACCGAATCAGTTTTCTCTCAAAAACCAGCGGCGGTGGGGCGTCTACCTCGGCGGGGCTCCTGCGAGATCCGGCGGCTCCGGTGGGTTCTCGGGTGGCGGCGGGGTGGCGACGGCAGGCGGCGGCGGCAGCGGCGGCAAACGGCGGCGGCGGCGCTAGGCGGCGGGGTGGTTCGGGTGGTGGTGGTGGGGGTCAGGGTGATGTATATAAGAGGAGGGGGCGGCTGGCTTGGGGGAGGGGGCAAGGTGGCGGCGCGGGGACAGAGTCCCGGTCGGACTCGGCGGCGTGCGGCGGCAGGAGTCGTCCCGCGACGGGGACGAGGCGGACGGGGCGCTGGCTGGGCTGGGCCAGTCGGCTGGGCTTCGGCCTAGTCGGCGGAGAGAAGACTTTTTTTAACGTGCCGCCGAAAAAAAAACCTAGAAAAACAAATAAAAATCTAAAAATGCCAAAACAAATTTTCACCATCTAAATAAAATATTTAGAACAAGATGAACATTTTCTTGGCCTTAAAATGCAATTTTGAAAAACATGCAATTTTTCTAATTCAAATAAAATAGCAATAAAGTCCGAATAAAATCACATATTTGATTTTAATATTTTTCCTCGCATATTTCATTTATTTTGGAGAAGTCATATTATCTCCTCTCATATATTTTAATATGAAAATATTTTAAGAGAGAAAAATAATTAAAACCAATAATCCTCGTTTCAATATTTTATAAAATTCAAATATGAAAACAGTGAAATTCCCAACTCTCTCCGAGGGTCCTTGAGTTGCTTAGAATTTCGAGGATCGCGAAATGAAATGCAACAAAATATGATATGCATGAATGATCTATGTATAACATTCTAAATTGAAAATTTGGGATGTTACAAACCTACCCCCCTTAAGATGAATCTCGCCCTCGAGATTCGGGTTGGCTAGAAAATAGGTGTGGGTGGTCTTTGCGAAGATCATCATCTCGTTCCCAGGTGGCTTCATCTTCGGTATGGTGACTCCACTGAACTTTGCAAAACTTGATAACCATGCTGCGGGTGACTCGGCTGGCAAATTCAAGAATCCTGACTGGTTTCTCCTCATAGGTCAGATCACTGTCCAACTGAATTGCTTCCAAGGGCACCGTATCTCTTAACGATATATCGGCCATCTAAGCATGGCACTTCTTCAGCTGTGAAACATGAAACACATCATGAACTCCTGACAGTCCTTCAGGTAACTCCAACTTGTAGGCAACTTCTCCCATACGTTCCAAAATTCAGTACGGTCCTACAAACCTCGGGGCTAATGTTACCTTAACTCCAAAATGTTTCACTCCTCGTAGAGGTGACACTCGCAGATATGCTCTATCTCCAATTTCATAGGTTACCTGCGTGTGTTTCGAATCCGCATAACTCTTCTGCCTGGACTGAGCTACCTTTAATCTGTCCCGGATCAACTTAACCTTCTCTTCAGACTCCTTGATCAAATCTGGTCCAAACAACTATCGGTCTCCAACTTCATCCCACATCAATGGTGTTCTGCACCTTCGTCCGTACAGGGCTTCGAACGGTGCCATCTTCAGACTGGGTTGATAGCTATTGTTGTATGAGAACTCTGCGTAGGGCAAATTATCATCCCAACTAGATCCATAATCTAGCGCACAGGCCCTCAACATATCCTCCAGAATCTGGTTGACTCTCTCGGTCTGTGCATCTGTCTGCGGGTGGAAGGCTGTACTAAACTCTAACCTCATTCCCAAAGTCTGGTGCAGCTGATGCCAAAACTTTGAGGTAAAGTGTGTTCCTCTATCTGATACGATGGTCCTCGGAACTCCATGCAGACATAGGATCCTGGTCATGTATATCTTGGCCAACTTCACACTTGTATAGGTGGTTTTCACTGGGATAAAGTGAGTCACTTTGGTCAAGCGATCTACTACTACCCATATAGAATCATATCCTGATTTGGTCCTGGGCAAACTGGTGATAAAATCCATGCCAAGTTTATCCCACTTCCATTCGGCTATCGGCATAGGCTGTAACAGTCCTGCTGGCTTTTGATGCTCTGCCTTCACTCTCTAACATACATCACATACAGCTACATACTCAGCAATATCTTTCTTCATTCCAGTCCACCATAAATGTTCCTTCAAATCCAAATACATCTTGGTGTTTCCGGGGTGTATCGAGGATGGTGAGTCAGGACCTCCTGAAGTATTAACTTCCTGATCTCAGTGTTATTGGGCACATAAACACGGTCCTCAAACCATAATGTGTTGTGCTCATCCTCACAAAAAGCTTTGGCCTTTCCTTTGCCCATTCTCTCTTTTATCTCAGCAATCTCTTTGTCATCCTTATGAGCTTCTCGAATCTTTCCTAGCAATGTCGACTGAACTTCCATTGTTGCAACAAAACCTCTAGGAACAATCTCCAATCGAAGTTCCCTGAGATCCTCTACTAACTCTTTTGGCAATCCTGCGCTTACAAGGGTGATAGCATAACTCTTCTGGCTCAAAGCGTCGGCTACGACATTGGCCTTGCCTGGTTGATAGTGAAGTTTCATGTCATAATCCTTTATAAGCTCCAACCATCTCCTCTGCCTAAGGTTCAGCTCCTTCTGTGTGAAAATGTACTTCAAACTCTTATGATCCGTGTACACATCACAGCGGTTTCCAATAAGGTAATGTCTCCAAGTCTTGAACGCATGCACTACGGCAGCCAACTCCAAATCATGTGTGGCATAATTTAACTCATGCGGTTTCAGTTGTCGCGAGGCATACGAAACAACTCTTCCGTCCTGCATAAGCACACTTCCAAGTCCTATGCGAGAGGCATCGCAATACACTTGAAAATCCTTACATATATCCGACATAATCAGCACTGGGGCTGTAGTCAGACGTTTCTTTAACTCCTGAAAACTCGCTTCACATTCTTTCGTCCATTTAAATTTGATATCCTTCTTCAATAGCTCTGTCATTGGCTTTGCAATCTTGGAAAAATTCTCAATGAATCTCCGGTAGTATCCTGCGAGTCCAAGTAAACTGCGGATCTCGCTAACTGAAGTGGGTGCCAACCTTTCAGTGACTGGCTGAACCTTGGTGGGGTCTACAACTACACCTTCTCCTGATATAACATGTCCAAGGAATCCGACTTCCTTCAACCAAAACTCACATTTGCCGAACTTGGCATACAACTGATGTTCCCTAAGTTTCTCGAGAACTAAACGCAAATGCTCCTTGTGCTCCTCCTCATTCTTCGAGTATATCATTATATCATCAATGAACACCACAACAAACTTAACCAAATATTCCATGAACACCTTGTTCATCATGCTCATGAAGTAAGCAGGGGCATTAGTCAATCCAAATGACATGACCGTAAATTCATACAACCCGTACCGTGTGGTGAATGCTGTCTTTGGTATATCCTTCTCTCGAATTTTTAGCTGGTGATATCCTGATCGCAGATCGATCTTCGAAAACACCTTAGCTCCTTGCAACTGGTCAAACAAATCATTGATCATTGGCAGTGGGTATTTGTTCTTGATCATCACCTCATTCAATGCACGGTAATCAACAACCATCCTTAGAGACTTATCCTTCTTCTCAACCAAAAGCACTGGGGCTCCCCACGGTGATGAGCTCCGTCAGATGTAACCTTTCTCCAACAACTCCTTGATCTGCTTCTTAATCTCCTCCAGATCATTTGCGGGCATCCGGTAGGGTCTCTTTGATATTGGCCCTGTACCTGGCAATAGCTCTATCAAAAATTCGATGCCTCGATCCGGTGGCATGCCTGGTAACTCCTCTGGAAAAACATCTGGGTAATCCTTCACTACAGGCACTTCCTCCTGAACAACTCCCGTGAGGGTATTTACTTGGCTACTCCTAGGCGCATGTTTAGATACATACTTGATCCTTTTTCCCTCCGGGGTGGTGAGATAAATCGATTTACTAGCACAGTCAATGCTTCCTCCATACTTTGACATCCAGTCCATGCCTAATATCACATCCAATCCTTGTGATTTCAAAATTATTAGGTCTGACGGGAAAACATGGCTACCAATGGTTAAGGGTATTCGGTCGCACCATCGGCTAGCCATATACTCTGCTCCAGGTGAACTTACTAACAGAGGGGTCCTAAGGGCTTGGGTTGGTAGTTTAAACTTATCCACGAATCCCCTTGATATGTACTCCCTCCGTTTCGAATTACTTGTCGCAGGTATGAATGTATCTAGATGTATTTTAGCTCTAGATACATCTATTTCTACGACAAGTAATTTGGAATGGAGGGAGTATGAATGTGATGCACCGGTATCAAAAAGAACAAGGGCGGTAAAAGACTTAACCAAAAACTTACCAATAACCATGTCTGGCTCCTCTTCAACCTCCTCCACGTTAACGTGGTTCACTTGTCCTTTGTTGAATGGATTGGGCTTCTTCCCGGTGCTCCCATTACCGTTTCCATTCTTTGCTTCAGGTCACTCTGTGGCATAGTGTCCAGTCTTCCCGCACTTGAAGCAAGTAATGTGACTTAGGTCTCTCTTGGCGGGTGTGGCTGGATTGGAGTGGTTTTGATTGTTGCTTGTTCCATTCCCAGTCCCATTCTTGGAACCATTGTGGTTATGCGAACTTCCTCCGTGGTGGTTATGACCTCCATGGTTATGAACAAGTCCTCTCAAGTTCGGGGTTAGACGAGGCTTCTGCTGAGCTCCTGAGTTATACCTTCCTTGTCCATACTTCCTCTTACGGCTCTCAATCTGCTGCTGCTTCCTGAAAGCACAAGTGTTCCCTAGGTGGTTTTGGTAATTAATGTCAACATATCTCTTGTTGGACTAACACTTTTACCTAGTATGTTTCAGATAAGTTCAACAATGAAGTGGCATGGACTAGAGGATGTGGAACCCCTTCAAAATGCTAAGGACAAAGGATTGGCTCAAGCTCCAAGCTCAAGGCTCTACATTTTCTATTTTAGTGATCCAAGATCACATTGAGTCTATAGGAAAAGCCAATACTATTAAGAAGGGATGAGGTGTTGCTTAATGGATTGCTTGCTCAAAATGCTTAGTGATATGCTCCAAAGCCCTCAACCACTTTCTCACTTCCAAATATGTCCCACACCAAATATCCAACTCGGCCCCACCGGTTCTTTCTATCCGGAGCCACCGAGTTCAGTTGACATAGCCACTGCCAGAAACCCTAATCAGTTCGATCTCACCGATGGGATATCGGTCTCTCCGAGATGGGCTTGCAAACTCTCTGTTACCTACTGCAATATTTTCGGTCCCACCGAGATATGCAATCGGCCCCACCGAGTTTGCTTGGCCAACTCTCTGTTTCACTTATTACCCAAATCGGTCCCACCGAGTTTGAGTAATCGGTCAAACCGAGTTTTGGATTTACCCTAACCCTAGCACATCGGTCCCACCGAGTTGATCCAGTTGGTCCCACCGAAAACCCTAACGGTCACTAGCTTTGTTGAATCGGTCCGACCGAGTTTAACAATTCGGTCCCACCGAGATTGGCAAGTTGTGTGTAATGGTTAGATTTTGTGTGGAGGCTATATATACCCCTCCACCACCTCTTCATTCGTGGAGAGAGCCATCAGAACAAACCTACACTTCCAACCTACTTTTTCTGAGAGAGAACTACCTACACTTGTGTTGATGCCAAGATATTCCATTCTTACCATATGAATCTCGATCTATAGCCTTTCCCAAGTTGCTTTCCACTCAAATCTTCTTTCCACCAAATCCATATCCTATGAGAGAGAGTTGAGTGTTGGGGAGACTATCATTTAAAGCACAAGAGCAAGGAGTTCATCATCAACACACCATTTGTTACTTCTTGGAGAGTGGTGTCTCCTAGATTGGCTAGGTGTCACTTGGGAGCCTCCGACAAGATTGTGGAGTTGAACCAAGGAGTTTGTAAGGGCAAGGAGATCGCCTACTTCGTGAAGATCTACCGCTAGTGAGGCAAGTCCTTCGTGGGCGACGACCATGGTGGGCTAGACAAGGTTGCTTCTTCGTGGACCCTTCGTGGGTGGAGCCCTCTGTGGACTCGCGCAACCATTACCCTTCGTGGGTTGAAGTCTCCATCAACGTGGATGTACGATAGCACCACCTATCGGAACCACGACAAAAACATCCGTGTCTCCAAATTGCATTTGCACACTCTAATCTCATCTCTTTACATTCTTGCAAGTTGCATGTTTTACTTTCCGCTGCTCATGTACTCTTTGCATGCTTGCTTGGTATGAATTGTGATTGTTAAACTTGTGCCAAAACTCCACGTCAACTTAAAGAAATTAAAAGCTGCAACTTTTAGCAATTAGTGTCTAATCACCCCCCCCCCTCTAGACACCTCTTCTCGATCCTTTCAATTGGTATCAGAGCTTTGGTCTCCATTGCTTTGGTTTAAACACCATTGGAGGAAGATGGATGAGTCTACTTTGGGGAGTCTTAGACATAGAGTGCCTATTCTTGATGGAGAATATTTTCATGAGTGGAAAAATGAAATGCTTGTGATTTTCAATGAATATCATTTGAACAAGTACATTACTAGCCCTTGTGCGCCTCATGTTGATCCTTTGCATCCTACCCTTGATGAGTCTATTGACATGATCTGCAACCTTAGAACTGTTAATCTTATCATCAGAGGCTTGCCTAGAAACTTGATTGAATGTTTTCCTACTCTTGATTGTGCCTACACTATATGGAGATTTCTTGAGGAACACTTTCCAAATTATTCCTTGAAAAATCTAGACGAAATTCTCCATAAGTCTATTGCCTTGATTAAGATGAGTTCCAATGATCCCAAATTTGGTGACTGCTTATTTGAGCTTACTAATCTTACAAGTGCCAAAGGAGATGTTGGAATCATTAGCAATATCATTTCCAAAGCTATTAGAATTCATAAAGATAACCATAGAAATGATCATTTATCTAATGAATTACCCTCTTTAGGAATTGATCAATCACAAGATGATGTTGAACATGGATACTATGATGAGGATGATGACGATAGTGACTATGATCTTAATGATGCAATGAGACACTTTGGTCTTATGGCAAATCTTCGCGGCTACATGGATGGAGGAAAGGAATGGGTTCTTGATAGTGGATGTACTGATCATATGACCGGAGATAAAGATATGTTCTGTGAGCTTGCTGAAAACGACGGCCCTCAAAAGTATGTCACCTTTGGTGATAACTCAAGGGGTAAGGTGGTTGGCCTAGGTAAGGTGGTCATCTCACATGATAGATCCATACAAAATGTCATGCTCGTTGAATCTCTTGGGTACAATTTACTTTCAGTATCTAGACTTGCTGATTTCGGTTTCAATGTCCTATTTATTGAAGTAGATTGCCAAGTGTTTCGAAGAGACAATCATAAAATGGCCTTTACCGGTATACGTATAGGTGATCTTTACATTGTTGATTTCACTAAAAAGGCTCAACCTAGAACTTGCTTAATTGCTAAATCTTCTAAAGGTTGGTTATGGCATAGACGATTAGGTCATGTTGGTATGTGAAACCTTGACAAGATGATTAAAGGAAATCATATCCTTGGCGTTAACGATGTCATATTTGATAAGGATAGACTTTGTAGTGCTTGTCAAGCAGGTAAACAGGTTGGAGGAAGGCATCCCGTGAAGAACATCATGACCACAAGGAGGCCACTCGAGCTACTTCACATGGATCTTTTTGGTCCTAATGCTTACAAAAGTCTCGGTGGAAATTATTTTGGTCTAGTTATAGTTGATGATTTTTCAAGATTTACATGGGTGTTCTTTCTTGCTGATAAATCGCAGGTCCAAAAGATCTTCAAAAACTTCGCTAGGAAGTCCCAAAATCAATTTGAAGTGAAAAACAAGAAGGTTTGCAGCGATAACGGAACGGAGTTCAAGAACGCAAATGTGGACACCTTTCTTGACGAAGAAGGGATTTCACATGAGTTCTCGGCTACGTGCACACCTCAACAAAATGGAGTTGTTGAGAGGAAGAACTGGACACTCCTCGAAATGGCGAGAACGATGCTTGATGAGTACAAGACGCCAAAGCACTTTTGGGCAGAAGCGGTTGAGACAGCTTGTCAAGCAACAAATCGCTTGTATCTTCACAAGCTACTCAACAAGACGGCATACGAGCTCCTCACCGGCAACAAACCACAAGTTGGATACTTTCGAGTATTCGGCTCAAAGTGCTACATTCTTGATAAGCATCATCGTTCTAAATTTGCTCCTAAGTCTCATGAAGGTTTCCTACTTTGTTATGGCTCAAACTCTCACACACACCGTGTCTACAATAATTTCACCCGAAAGGTTGAAGAGACGGTAGATGTGAAGTTTGATGAATCTAACGGCTCGCAAGTAGAGAAATTGCCAATTGATATAGGAGACAAAGACCCAACGGAATCAATCCAAGACTTGTCTATTGGCAAGATTCGTCCAACGGAGGTGCAGGAGAGTACCTCGTCCGTCCAAGTGGAAGCTTCTACCTCATGACAAGGTGAACCAAGAGTTGATACGGAAGCATCCACAAGTGGGACACACCAAGATGAAGAAAACAAGGAAGTGCACCAAGATGAACACCAACAACCTCCTTCTCCACCACGACAAGAGAACGACAACGTCAACAACGAAGAAGGCCAAGAAGAAGAACAAGATGAAGAACATGCTCAACCAAGATCCAAGCAAAAGCTTTCACGAGTTCGAGCAAGAATTGCTAAAGACCATCCCGTCGAGCAAATCTACAATGATATCCAAACCGGGAGAATCACTCGCTCAAAAACTCGCTTAGCTAACTTTTGTGAACACTATTCATTCATCTCTAGCATTGAACCTATGAAGGTTGAAGAAGCTTTGGAAGATCTGGATTGGATAAATGCCATGCATGAAGAGCTACACAACTTTGAGAGAAATCAAGTTTGGACATTAGTTGAGAAGCCCGACAACAACCACAAATCATCGGTACCAAATGGGTGTTTCGCAACAAGCAAGATGAAGATGGACAAGTAGTTCGCAACAAAGCACGTCTCGCCGCCCAAGGCTACACTCAAGTCGAAGGTATGGACTATGGTGAGACATATGCCCCCGTTGCTAGACTTGAGTCCATTCGCATCTTACTTGGCTATGCTAATCATCATGATATCACCTTGTACCAAATGGACATTAAAAGTGCTTTTCTAAATGGTGAAATAGAGGAGGAATTTTATGTTAAGCAACCTCCCGGATTTGTCAATCCTAAGAAACCTAATCATGTCAATAGAGCATGGTATAAACCGAATTTCACAAAGCTCGTTATGGTCTTAAACAAGCTCCTAGAGCATGGTATAAATGCTTGACCAAGTTTCTTATTAGAAAAGGCTTTGAAATTGGAAAAATAGATTCTACTCTTTTTACTAAAAGGGTTAATGGAGAACTATTTGTGTGCCAAATTTATGTCGATGATATTATATTTGGATCAACTAACCCTCATTTTAGTGAAAAGTTTGGAAAGCTAATGTCGGAGAAGTTTGAGATGTCGATGATGAGTGAACTGAAATTCTTTCTTGGTTTGCAAATCAAGCAAACTAAGGAAGGTACCTTTCTCTCTCAAACAAAGTACAGCAAGGACTTATTCAAGAAGTTCAATATGCAAGAATGCAAAGGTATGACTACACCCATGCCTACTAGTGGACATCTTGATTTAACCAAAGATGGTGAACCGGTTGATCAAAAGGTTTATCGCTCTATGATTGGTTCATTGTTATATCTATGTGCTTCACGTCCCGATATTATGCTAAGTGTGTGCATGTGTGCGCGATATCAAGCCGCTCCTAAAGAATGTCATCTTAAGGCCGTGAAAAGGATAGTGAGATACTTAATCCATACACCAAATTTTGGCATTTGGTATCCAAAGAGGGCCTCCTTTGATCTTGTTGGCTACTCCGACTCGGACTATGCCGGTGACAAGGTTGATAGAAAGTCCACTTCGGGTACTTGTCAATTTCTTGGTAGATCTCTTGTGTCTTGGTCTTTCAAGAAACAAAACTCGGTATCCTTATCCACCGCCGAAGCGGAATACATTGCCGCTGGATCATGTTGTGCTCAATTACTTTGGATGACCCAAACTCTTAAAGATTATGGGATATCTGTGAAACATGTTCCACTACTTTGTGACAATGAAAGTGCTATTAAGATTGCTCACAATCCCGTGCAACATTCTCGAACTAAGCATATTGAAGTTCGTCATCATTTCATTCAAGATCATGTTGCCAAAGGGGACATTAATCTTAAGCATGTTCGCACCGAAAAGCAGTTAGCTGACATATTCACAAAACCACTTGATGAGAAAGTGTTTTGCAGGTTAAGAGGTGAATTGTACATCATTGATGCTTCAAACCTGGAGTAGGAACTCCATTTGATACATTGAAAGGATCGAGAAGAGGTGTCTAGAGGGGGGTGATTAGACACTAAGTGCCAAAAGTTGTAGTTTTTAATATTCTTAAGTTTAAGTGGAGTTTAAGAACAAGTTTAACAAACACAATACATATCAAGCAAGCATGCAATGAGTATATGAGCAGCGGAAAGTAAAGCATGCAACTTGCAAAAAGGAAAAAAGAAGGGTTTGGAGTATTCAAACGCAATTGGAGACACGGATGTTTTTGTCGTGGTTCCGATAGGTGGTGCTATCGTACATCCACGTTGATGGATATTTCAACCCACAGAGGGTAACAGTTGCGCGAGTCCATGGAGGGCTCCACCCATGAAGGTCCACGAAGAAGCAACCTTGTCTATTCCATCACGGCCGTCGCCCACGAACGACTTGCCTCACTAGCGGTAGATCTTCACGAAGTAGGCGATCTCCTTGCCCTTACAAACTCCTTGGTTCAACTCCACAATCTTGTTGGACGCTCCCAAGTGACACCTAGCCAATCTAGGAGACACCACTCTCCAAGAAGTAACAAATGGTGTGTTGATGATGAACTCCTTGCTCTTGTGCTTCAAATGATAGTCTCCCCAACACTCAACTCTCTCTCATATGGTTGGAATGGAATATCTTGACCTCAACACAAGTGTAGGTGGTTCTCCCTCAGAAAATGTGTATTGGAAGTGTAGGTATGTTCTGATGGCTCTCTCCATGAATGAAGAGTGGGTGGAGGGGTATATATAGCCCCCACACAAAATCTAACCGTTACACACAATTTGCCAAACTCGGTGGGACCGAATGGTTAAACTCGGTCGGACCGATTCAGCAAACCTAGTGACCGTTAGGATTTTCGGTGGGACTGAGATGCAACTTGGTAGGACCGATATGGTTAGGGTTAGGGCATAACGTAATCTCGCTGTGACCGATTACACAAACTCGGTGGGACCGATTTTGGTAATAAGCTAACCAGAGAGCTGGTCAGGCAAACTCGGTGAGACCGATTACACAAACTCGGTGGGACCGATTTTGGTAATAAGCTAACCAGAGAGTTTGCATTGTAATCTCGGTAGTACCGATGGCTCAAACTCGGTGAGACCGATTTTGGTAATGGACATACACAGAGAGATTACAATCCCATCTCGGTGAGACCGAGATCCCTACCGGTGAAACCGATTTGCTAGGGTTTGTGGCAGTGGCTATGACATCTGAAACTTGGTGGCGCCGAATAGACAGAATCGGTGGGGCCGAGTTTGACTTTTGGTTTAGGTCATATGTGGAAGTGGGAAGGTAGTTGAGGGTTTTGGAGCATATCACTAAGCACTTTGAGCAAGCAAGCCATTAAGCAACACCTCATCCCCTCTTGATAGTATTGGCTTTTCCTATAGACTCAATGTGATCTTGGATCACTAAAATAGAAAAAGTAGAGTCTTGTTCTTGAAGCTTGAGCCAATCCTTTGTCCTTAGCATCTTGAAGGGGTTCCACATCCTCTAGTACATGCCACTCCATTGTTGAACTTATCTGAAACATACTAGGTAAAAGTGTTAGTCCAACAAGAGATATGTTGACATTAATTACCAAAACCACCCAGGGAGCACTTGTGCTTTCAATCTCCCCCTTTTTGGTAATTGATCACAACATACATCAAAGCTTTAGATAAAGGTATAGAGAATAGCAAGTAAATCTTTGGAAAGACATGTAACATGCATAGGCTCCCCCTACATGTATGCAATCATGTGAATATTGAATATAGGAGCATGTGAATGCGTAAACATGACAGAGTAAGCAATGTGTTACATGTATCTTGGCTATATGCATCAGAGCAAATGATGTGAATGTGAGAAGTGTACCTTCATGCTCATGAGTCCTTCTTGCAAACAATATGTACATCAGCAAGAACTTCTCATTCACATGACTGTGATGCATATACTTACCTTGTGGTCTTGAGTTGGCTTAGGATGGGATGAACCTGCGCAAACAAGGTTAAATAACACAGATACACCTACTGACCAGAGCAAGCAAGAGAAACCACAAGAGAACTGAGGGAGTCCTGGATTAGGGGGTGTTCGGATAGCCGGACTATACCTTCGGTCGGACTCCTGGACTATGAAGATAGAAGATTGAAGACTCCGTCCCGTGTCCGGAAGGGACTTTCCTTGGCGTGGAAGGCAAGCTTGGCGATACGGATATGTAGATCTCCTACCATTGTAACCGACTCTATGTAACCCTAACCCCATCCGGTGTCTATATAAACCGGAGGGTTTTAGTCCATAGGACAACATACACATCAACAATCATACCATAGGCTAGCTTCTAGGGTTTAGCCTCCTCGATCTCGTGGTAGATCTACTCTTGTACTACCCATATCATCAATATTAATCAAGCAGGACGTAGGGTTTTACCTCCATCGAGAGGGCCCGAACCTAGGTAAAACTTCGTGTCCCTTGTCTCCTGTTACCATCCGGCCTAGACGCACAGTTCGGGACCCCCTACCCATGATCCACCGGTTTTGACACCGACATTGGTGCTTTCATTGAGAGTTCCTCTGTGTCGTCGCCATCAGGCTCGATGGCTCCTACGACCATCAATAGCGATGCAGTCCAGGGTGGGACCTTCCTCCCCGGACAGATCTTCGTTTTCGGCGGCTTCACACTGCGGGCCAATTCGCTTGGCCGTCTGGAGCAGATCGAAAGCTATGCCCCCGGCCGTCAGGTCAGATTTGGAAGTTTAAACTACACGGCTAACATCCGCGGGGACTTGATCTTCGATGGATTCGAGCCACTGCCGAGCGCGCCGAACTGTCACGACGAGCATGATCTAGCTCTGCCGCCGAACAGTACCCTGGAGGCCGCACCCGCATCGGCTCTGATCTTTAATTCGGAGCCAACTGCGCCGATCGAGGATGGGCGGTTGGACGCCACCTTGGGGGCTGCGACCCCAACAGCGATTGAGCCAAACAGCAGCCCCGTACTCTGCGAGACTCGTGACTCCAAGGAGCCAGACTCCTCTTCGGACTCCGAACCCTCCGCGCCCCTGCCGATCGAATCCAATTGGGCGCCGATCATGGAGTTCACTGCCGCGGACATCTTTCAGCACTTGCCTTTCGGCGATATCCTGAAGTCACTGAAGTCTCTCTCTTTATCAGGAGAGCCCTGGCCGGACTACGGTCAGCAAGGTTGGGGTACGGATGATGAAGAAATTCAAAGCCCACCCACCACCCACTTTGTAGCCACTGTCGACGACTTAACCGACATGCTCAACTTCGACTCCGAAGACATCGACGGTATGGACGCCGATGAAGGAGATGATGAAGAACCAGCGCCTACTAGGCCCTGGAAAGCCACCTCGTCATATGACATATACATGGTGGACACCCCAAAAGAGGGAGATGGCGATGGAACAGCGGAGGATGACCCCTCCAAGAAACAGCCTAAGCACCGGCGTCAGCGGCGCTGCTCAAAATCCCGCCAAAACAAACACGGTGATTCCAGCACGGGAGATAATAATACTCCGGAAAGCGCCGAAGAAAACCCCCTCCAGCAAGATTTAGCACAGGAGGATGGAGAAACCAGCCCTCATGAGAGAGTGGCAGACAGAGAGGTCGAGGACGATAATTATATGCCTCCCTCCAAAGACGAGGCAAGCCTCGACGACGACGAATTCGTCGTGCCAGAGGATCCCGTCAAGCAAAAGCGTTTTCAACGCAGGCTTATGGCCACGGCAAGAAGCCTCAAGAAAAAATAGCAACAGCTTAGAGCTGATCAAGATTTGCTAGTCGACAGATGGACTGAAGTCCTTGCGGCCGAAGAGCATAAACTCAAACGCCCCTCCAAGAGCTACCCAAAGCGCAGGTTGCTACCCCGATTAGAGGAGGAAGCACTTGATGCGGCCGACCGGCCATCTCGTGGTCGCGACAAAGAGGCCTCTCGGCCCTCCACTCAAGCCGCACCCCGTACCAAGGCACGAGAATATGCGCCGGACTTACGAGACATGTTGGAGGACAAGGCAAGGCAAACAAGATCGATCTATGGATCGCGTGGGCTCCCCACAGCTCGAGAAGGTAACCGTCACGCCGGCCACAAGTTCGGCAGGGCCGAACACAGTAGACAAGGCTCATTGGAGCTACGTCATGATATAGCCCAGTACAGAGGTGCCGCACACCCACTCTGCTTCACAGACGAAATAATGGATCATCAAATCCCCGAGGGTTTCAAACCCGTAAACATCGAATCATATGATGGCACAACAGATCATGTGGTATGGATCGAGGATTATCTCCTTCATATCCACATGGCCCGTGGCGATGATTTCCACGCCATCAAATACCTCCCACTTAAGCTTAAAGGACCAGCTCGACATTGGCTTAACAGCTTGCCAACAGGATCAATCAGTTGTTGGGAGGACCTGGAAGCCGCATTCCTCGACAATTTCCAGGGCGCTTATGTGCGACCACCAGACGCCGATGACCTAAGTCACGTAATTCAGCAGCCAGAGGAATCGGCCAGGCATTCTGGACACGGTTCCTAACAAAGAAAAATCAAATAGCCGACTGTCCGGATGCTGAGGCCCTAGCAGCCTTCAAGCACAATATCCGTGACGAGTGGCTGGCCCGGCACCTTGGACAGGAAAAGCCGAAATCTATGGCAGCACTCACGACACTCATGACCCGCTTTTGCGCGGGAGAAGACAACTGGCTTGCTCGTAGCAACAATATGACCAAGAACCCTGGTAATTCGGACACCAGGGACAGTAGTGGCAGGTCTTGTTGCAACAAGCAGAAGCGCCGCATTAACATCGACAATGCTGAGGATACGACAGTTAATGCCGGATTCAGAGGCTCTAATTCCGGTCAGTGGAAAAAGCCATTCAAACGGAATCCTAGGGGCCCGTCCAGTTTGGACCGAATGCTCGCCGCTTGTGCCAGATACATGGCACCCCCGAAAAGCCGGCCAATCACACAAACATGGATTGTTGGGTGTTCAAGCAGGCAGGCAAGTTTAGACGCCGAAAATGAAGACAAGGGGTTGCATAGCGATGACGACGAGGAGCCCCGGCCGCCGAACAATAGTGGACAGAAGGGTTTTCCCCCACAAGTGCGGACGGTGAACATGATATACGCAACCCACGTCCCCAAAAGGGAGCAGAAGCGCGCGTTAAGGGACGTATACGCGGTAGAGCCAGTCGCCCCAAAGTTCAACCCATGGTCCTCCTGCCCGATCACCTTTAATCGAAGGGACCATCCCACTAGCATTCGTCATGGCGGATTCGTCGCATTGGTCCTAGACTTAATCATTGACGGATTTCATCTCACTAGAGTCCTTATGGAGGGCGGCAGCAGCCTGAACCTGCTTTACCAGGATACAGTGTGGAAAATGGGCATAGATCCCTCGAGGATTAAGCCCACCAAAACGACCTTTAAAGGCGTAATACCAGGTGTCGAGGCTAACTGTACAGGCTCAGTCACACTTGAAGTGGTCTTCGGATCTCCGGATAATTTCCGAAGCGAGGAGTTAATCTTCGACATAGTCCCGTTTCGCAGTGGTTATCACGCACTACTCGGGCGAACCGCATTCGCTAAGTTCAATGCGGTACCGCACTACGCATACCTTAATCTCAAGATGCCAGGCCCTCGAGGAGTAATTACGGTCAATGGAAACACCGAACGCTCCCTCCGAACGGAGGAGCACACGGAGGCCCTTGCAGCGGAAGTACAAAGCAGCCTCTCCAGGCAGTTCTCCAGTCCGGCCACTAAACGACCGGACACCGTCAAGCGCGCCCGGCGTAACCTACAACAAGACCGCCTGGCACGATCCGAGCAGGCGTAGCAATGCGGCCCCAACTCCAACCCTCACAAAAAGGCGACGCTAGTACTTCGCGTCCATAACTACGCCCTAGAGATACCATGGGTACAGGGGGAGGGGCACCATCACGACACGCCCAAAATACGGCTTAAACCGTACCAGGGGCTGCCGATTTTTTATTTATTTATTTTTCTCTTACTCCCAGGACTCCATCCTTCGGAAGGCCTGTTCGGCAGTTCAATTGCCGCACAAACGATGCAAGAACCAGGGAAGCAGACAAGCCACGCCGCAGTATGAAACTCCCAGTTGGTCTCTATCACGAGCAGTATACCTGTTCCGCATACTATTCCGCAGCTTGCCCCTGGAACGGACATGTTAGCTAGTCCAACCTTCCACTTATCGCATTATTTGTATCGTTCTGCTTTGATCGCAGCCCTTTTTAATAAACAATGCATAGCTTTCGTCTATTTTTGCATTACCTATTTTCTTTTTATGTATGTTCCTTAACGACATGTTGCACCCGTACACGTTGGTACAGCCAAAATACGCCAGGGGCTTTAGTACCCCTCAATATGGTGTGAGAAGTCCGAACACTTTAACAAGTGCGGCACCCCGAACTTATAGCATTATATGCATCGGCTCCGAATCATGTCTTGGGTCAATAGTTGGGTTTGCCCAGCTCCTATGTTTTGGTGCCTTACGTTCCGCTATATCGGCTAAGGTAGCACTAGGAGAACCACTGCGATTGTGCCCCAGTTGAGCTGGGTCGAGCACCTCAGTGGAGAAAGCTAAAACTGACTGTCATGATGAAGGGAGAGTTGGTCGCTGTTCGAGAGGTTTTTCGAGTCCCTAAAGACTTATGCCGCTTAGGGCGAGGAGCCGGCTCTGTCCTGCCAAGGCGTGGATAGCGCCCCGAACTCGGTCTTCCGAATACCAGGGGCTTCGTTGAAATTTAAAATTATAGAATTCTATGGCTAAGTGAGAGTGCTCACGCATTATAGTCCGATTGCCTTATTCGCTGGGCTGAGCGCCTCCCTCGAAGGACCCAAACATGGGAAAAAGAGCGCTCAGGTTTATCCCCGAACACCCCAGCACTAGCGGCACGGGGGCAGAAGCCGACGAGTCGCCATCTCTCAGAATTGATGAACAGCCGCACAGAAGGTAATATTTTAAATTCCAACGGCATTGCTTAGCGCATATAAACAAGTTTTCAGCGCACAGGACAAAACGAGCAAGTTTCACTCAAAAATTACATCCCTAGAACATTCATCCGCCACAAGGCAGGCACCCTTCAGAACATCCTTATAGTAATTCTCGGGCTTGCGATGCTCTTTCCCCGGCGGTGGCCCGTCCTACACCACCTTCTCAGCATCCAGCTTACCCCAGTGCACCTTAGCACGGGCAAGGGCCCTACGGGAACCTTTAATGCAGACGGAGCGCTTGATGACTTCGAGCCTTGGACAGGCCTCCACCAACCGCCGCACCAGCCCGAAATAGCTCCCAGGCAGATCCCCTCCAGGCCACAGCCAAATAATGAGGCCCTTCATGGCCTGTTCGGCCGCCTTGTGGAGCTCGACCAGTTGCTTCAGCTGGTCGCTCAGGGGCACGGGGTGTCCATCCTCAGTATACTGAGACCAGAACACCTTCTCTGTCGAGCTGCCCTCCTCGGCTCGGTAGAATGCGGCGGCATCGAATACACTCCCGGGAAGATCTGCGAACGATCCTGGAGAGCTCCGGATTCGGGTAAGTAACAAGTAACTCACGTTTATGTGTTTGCTTTGCATAAAGAATGCCTCACCCGCCGCTATCTTCTTCACCTCATCCAACTCCTAGAGGGTCTTCTGGGATTCGGCCTTGGCAGACTTGGCATTCTCAATAGCCACCGCGAGCTCGGACGCTCGCGTCTTTGAGTCAAGCTCCAAACTCTCATGTTTTTCCATGAGAGCCTGGAGCTCTTGCCACACCTTGCCAACCTCGGCCTCATACTTCTCCTGCTCAGTGCGCTCCGAGGCCGCCCTCTTCTCGGCCTCGACCAGCGCCTGCTTAAGGGTCGCCACTACAGACGTGGCCCCTAAAATAGCCATGATAATCCTGTCATTCTTTGCAATTGCACCTTTTTATATATATTTGAAAACATGGTATTTCTTACCTTCATTGTCCTCGAGCTGCTTCTTGGCACGCCCGAGCTCTTGCTCGGACTGCTCGAGGTTCTGCTTTAGCGTGTCCACTTCCACAGTCAGTGCGGCGGACGCAAGCAGGGAAGCCTGCATATGCATATTGACTCATTTTTGTTAGACTCCTGCGAATTCTATTTGATCCTCTATTCGGCTTTTCTTCTCGAACGCCAAACAGAGCATCAGGGGCTACTGTCTATGCGGTACTATTATTTACACATTCTTTACTTACCTCAAAGCCTGTCAAAATGCTAGTACAAGCTTCAGTCAGTCCGCTCTTGGCGGACTGAACCTTCTGGACCACCGCACTCATAATAGTGCGGCGCTCCTCGTTGATGGAGGCGCCTTGGAGCGCCTCCAACATATTGTCCAGCGCCTCCGGTTGGACGGGGCCCGCCGGCACGGTGGACTTGCTCCTCTTGGAAGGGGGTCCCCCGCCGGACTCTAGAACCTTTGAAGGTTCCGGAGCGGTGTCCGGCCTAGAGCCGGACTTGGAGCCCCGAGGGGTTTCATCCCCTTTACTCCTGGAGTCCGGGAGGTCGCCTTGCGACGCCTCCAGGATCACCTCCTCCCGGCTTGGAACCTGTTGGGACAACACTTCAGTGTCGTCCGTAGGGCGGGGGGAGGAAGCCGTCGGAAGCGAGTTCACATCCGATGAGTCCAGTGAGCCGCTCGACGACGCGTCGAGCCATCTTTGGGTGGGCTGCATAAACATATTCGACATAAGGGTAAGCTGTGCAACAAACGAATACTATGAATTACTCTGGTATCCGGATACTTACTATTTTGCCAGGGGCTTGGCCCTGGGCTGCCACTCCTCTCCGCCATCGGCGTCGGTGGAGTAGTCCGGAGGAAGGGTTTTCCCCTTCTTGGACCCTCCGGCCTCCCCAGAGAGGGCGGTCTTCCTTTTCTTCTCTCCTCCCGCTAGAGGGGGAGAGCTCTCCTCTTCTTCCTCCTCGTCTTCACGGGAGGAATGCGCCCCGGAACCATCGGATGATGGATCTGACACCTCCTGGCGTCGGGCACTCTTTCGAGTCCCGCAGGCTTTTTCGCGGCCTTCTTCTCCGGCACCACATAGGGTGCCGGAACCAGCAGCTTCGCCAAGTGAGCGTTCGCTGGGCCTTCGGGCAAAGGAGCTGGACAGTTGATTTGTCCGGATGTCACCTGCCAATCCTGTCAAAGGTAAGGGAGCTTAGATCCCGCATGGAGTCAAACTATGAAAAACTGATACCCTGTAAAAGAAAAAAAACAGCTTACCGCGAGAGCGTGACGCTGCGTACTGAATCCGCGATCCTCGGTAGCGGATGCGGGAGCCTCGGCGCCTTTGAAAAGCACCTTCCAGGCATCTTCGTACGTCGTGTCGAAGAGCCTGCTCAGAGTTTGGTGCCGCACCGGGTCGAACTCCCACAGGTTGAAAGCCCGTTGTTGACATGGGAGGATCAGGCGGATGAGCATAACTTGGACTACGTTGACAAGTTTGAGCTTCTTGTCCGCCATGGTTTGGATGCATGTTTGGAGTCCGGTCAGCTCTCCTTTTTTACCCCAAGATAGGCCCATCTCCTTCCAGGAGGTGAGCCGTGTAGGGGTTCCGGATCAGAACTCGGGGGGTGCGACCCATTCGACATCGCGTGGCTCGGTGATGTAAAACCACCCCGATTGCCACCCCTTCAGGGTCTCCACAAATGGGCCCTCGAGCCATAGGACGTTGGCCATCTTGCCCACCATGGCGCCTCCACACTCCGCCTGGTTGCCGCGCACCACCTTCGGCTTGACGTTGAAAGTCTTGAGCCATAGGCCGAAATGGGGGCGGATGCGGAGGAAGGCCTCGCACACGACAATAAACGCCGAGATGTTGAGGACGAAGTTCGGGGCCAGATCGTGGAAATCCATCCCATAGTAGAACATGAGCCCCCGGACAAATGCGTGTAGAGGGAAGCCCAGTCCACGGAGGAAATGGGGGAGGAACACCACCCTCTCATGGGGCCTAGGGGTGGGGATGAGCTGCCCCTTTTTGGGGAGCCGGTACGCGATGTCGTTAGACAGGTATCCGGCCTTCCTCAGCTTTTTGATGTGTCCCTCCGTGACGGAGGAGACCATCCACTTGCCTCCCGCTCCGGACATGGCTGGAGGAGGTTGAGGTGGGGAGTGCGGACTTGGGCGCTGGAGCTCGAGTGCGCAAGAATGGATAGGCGAAGGAGGAAGAAGGCGTAGGTGAAAAGGTGGATCCTTATCCCCTTATATGGGAGGACGCAACTACATGTCCCCACCAGCCTGGTAAAACTCGCTTATCTCCAAGCGCCGTAATCAATGGCGCGGTTGGGTTACCCACGCCCGTATTGATGAGAATCCTGGGATAAGGGGACACGATCTCTGCTTTAACAAGACGTGCCAAGGAAACCGCCTCGCATAACGCGCTGAGGTGGGATAATGAAACGACAGATAAAGGCTTGGCCGTGGTGTGTCACGCTACGGAATACGTCAGCAGATTAGATTGGTGTAAATATTATTATTTCTATAGCAATATGTGGAAACTTATTTTGCAGAGTCGGACACTATCTTTGTGTTCAAAATCTTATATGAAGTACTTGGAGGAGGAACCTGCCTTGCAATGCCGAAGACAATCTGTGCGCCGGACTTGTCGTCATTGAAGTCTGGTTCAGGGGCTACTGAGGGAGTCTTGTATTAGGGGGTGTTCGGATAGTCAGACTATACCTTCGGCCGGACTCCTGGACTATGAAGATACAAGATTGAAGACTCCGTCTCGTGTCCGGAAGGGACTTTCCTTGGCGTGGAAGGCAAGCTTGGCGATACGGATATGTAGATCTCCTACCATTGTAACCGACTCTATGTAACCCTAACCCCATCCGGTGTCTATATAAACTGGAGGGTTTTTGTCCGTAGGACAACATACACATCAACAATCATACCATAGGCTAGCTTCTAGGGTTTAGCCTCCTTGATCTCGTGGTAGATCTACTCTTGTACTACCCATATCATCAATATTAATCAAGCAGGACGTAGGGTTTTACCTCCATCGAGAGGGCCCGAACCTGGGTAAAAGTTCGTGTCCCTTGTCTCCTGTTACCATCCGGCCTAGACGCACAGTTCGGGACCCCCTACCCGAGATCCGCCGGTTTTGACACCGAGAAGAACCAAGACTGGGATGACATGTAGAGTGAGTACTAAGTACCACATTGGATATATACATGTCCCCAAAGGTAAAGATATGCAATAAAATCATAGATTTCCTTCCCTTAGATGTCTTGCTCCCCCTGAATCTGCATGGGATATTGGGAGAAGATAGGGAACAAAAAATCAAAGCAACAAAAAGGAAACAACAGAGCTTGAGCTAAATCAAGCAACCAAACATGTCTTTCCCCTCTTAAAGACATGTGACATCTCTCCTCTTGAACACCAAGCATCTGGGGTCTTTGATGATATTACTTTCTCCTAGTTGAGAAACTCTCTCCCCCTGAGTATTCTCTCTTTCTCCCCCTATAGGAAGGATTAAGCTTTGATGTGATCTCTCTCTCCTCCCTTTGACATCAATTTCCAAGAAGGGCTCTTCTGGACATGTGATACAAATGGGTTGGTCCTCGAGTCATAGAGCAAAGCAGTATGTCTAATATGATGCTGGTAGAGGACAAGAATCATTGAGTGGAGCTGGAGCAAATAGAAATCAGGAATAAGTGGCAAGTTGGTTTTCCTGTGGTGGAATCGGTGACTCCGAGTTGTGTGCTTCGGTTGCACCGAAAGATTTCGGTTGGGCCGAAGAGAACAAACCGGTGTGACCGAGTTCATCAGAGTGAAACCACTTGTCACCTCAGCTCACTAGAAAAGTAAGATCTCACAAGGATATGCAAGGAATTAACTGAAAGATTTGCAATGAATTGGATGCAGAAAATGCAGAACAAAAAGGAAAGAAAAGAAACTAAAAGTTCTAGATGAAGTTTGAAAGGGGAAACAAATATGCAAGGGACAAAAGCACGGAGACACACAAGAACTTCATCTAGAGATGGTCGGTGACAAAGTCACCTATGTTAGAGTATATTGACTTAGGAGTCAAGTGAGAGCACTTGATCATAGGTCATACTCATCGTTTAAGCTCAAAATGGGGTTACCATTTTTCGTTTAAGCATCTTGATGTATTCACATCTTGTCGAGTTGCTTTGACTCATGACTTGGAGTAAAGCTTCTCTAAGATGGAATAACATACCTTGGGTGGTGGTGTTGATCTTGCTCATGTAGCTGAACTTGTGTGGGTTGCTCAAGGTTGATGTAGTTCATCAAGGGTTGGGAGCACCACTTGGAGTTTGAGTTCATCTACCTACATGGGTTAGCTTTGCAAGGAAGAGCACTTGTGTATCCAAAATGACAATCATGAGACTCAACATAGAATTTGCCAAAGGATATGTTTGAATGGTTTCGTGCTTCCTTGTCTTCAACCACCATTGTGTAGAGACTTGGTGATGTAGAGATTGCTCAAGATGTGAGTGAGTTGCAATCTCATAGATTTAGATTCAACCAAGTACCTACACGGGTTATATAACATGCAAGGTACAAATATTCCAAGACATATGAATAGCATCATAAGAGAAATGTCAAGGAATAGTCATAGGCTCATGCCCCGCATGTATCAAATGGAGTTCGTACTCCAAGTTTGAAGCATCAATGATGTTCAGTTCACCTCTCAACCTGCAAAACACTTTCTCATCAAGTGGTTTAGTGAATATATCCGCCAATTGCTTATCGGTGCGAACATGCTTAAGATTAATGTCCCCTTTTGCAACATGATCTCAAATGAAATGATGACGAACTTCAATATTCTTAGTTCGAGAATGTTGCACGGGATTGTGAGCAATATTAATAGCACTTTCATTGTCACATATCAATGGAACATGTTTCACATATATCCCATAATCTTTAAGAGTTTGGGTCATCCAAAGTAATTGAGCACAACATGAACCAGCGGCAATGTATTCCGCTTCGGCGGTGGATAAGGATACCGAGTTTTGTTTCTTGGAAGACCAAGACACAAGAGATCTACCAAGGAATTGACAAGTACCCGAAGTGGATTTTCTATCAACCTTGTCTCCGGCATAGTCCGAATCGGAGTAGCCAACAAGATCAAAAGAGGACCTCTTAGGATACCAAATGCCAAATTTTGGTGTATGGATTAGGTATCTCACTATCCTTTTCACATCCTTAAGATGACACTCTTTAGGAGCAGCTTGATATCGTGCACACATGCACACACTTAGCATAATATCGGGACGAGAGACACATAGATATAACAATGAACCAATCATAGAGCAATAAACCTTTTGATCAACCGGTTCACCATCTTTGGTCAAATCAAGATGTCCACTAGTAGGCATGGGTGTAGTCATACCTTTGCATTCTTGCATATTGAACTTCTTGAATAAGTCCTTGGTGTACTTCGTTTGAGAGAAAAAGGTACCTTCCTTAGTTTGCTTGATTTGCAAACCGATAAAGAATTTGAGTTCACTCATCATAGACATCTCAAACTTCTCCGACATTAGCTTTCCAAACTTCTCACTAAAATGAGGGTTAGTTGAACCAAATATGATATCATTAACATAAATTTGGCACACAAATAGTTCTCCATTAACCCTTTTAGTAAAAAGAGTAGAATCAATTTTACCAATTTCAAAGCCTTTTTCAATAAGGAACTTGGTCAAGCATTTATACCATGCTCTAGGAGCTTGTTTAAGACCATAAAGAGCTTTGTGAAGTTTGTAAACATGATCAGGTTTCTTAGGATTGACGAAGCCGGGAGGTTGCTTAACATAAAATTCCTCCTCGATTTTGCCATTTAGAAAAGCACTTTTAATGTCCATTTGGTACAAGGTGATATTATGGTGATTAGCATAAGCAAGTAAGATGCGAATGGACTCAAGTCTAGCAACGGGAGCATATGTCTCACCATAGTCCATACCTTCAACTTGTGTGTAGCCTTGGGCGACGAGACGTGCTTTGTTGCGAACCACTTGTCCATCTTCATCTTGCTTGTTGTGAAACACCCATTTGGTACCAATGATGTTGTGGTTGTTGTCGGGCTTCTCGACCAATGTCCACACTTGATTTCTCTCAAAGTTGTGTAGCTCTTCATGCATAGCGTTTATCCAGTCCGGATACTCCAATGCTTCTTCAACCTTCATAGGTTCAATGCTAGAGATGAATGAGTAATGTTCACAAAAGTTAGCTAAACGAGTTTTAGAGCGAGTGATTCTCCCGGTTTGGATATCATTGTAGATTTGCTCGACGGGATGATCCTTAGCAATTCTTGCTCGAACTCGTGAAAGCTTTCGCTTGGGTCGGGGTGGAACATCCTCTTCATCTTGTGCTTCTTCTTGGCCTTCTTCATTGTTGACGTTGTCGTTCTCTTATCGTGGTGGAGAAGGAGGTTGTTGATGTTCATCTTGGTGCACTTCCTTGTTTTCTTCATCTTGGCGTGTCCCACTTGTGGATGCGTCCCTATCAACTCTTGGTTCACCTTGTCGTGAGGTAGAAGCTTCCACTTGGACGGACGAGGTACTCTCCTTCACTTCCGTTGGACGAATCTTGCCAATGGACAAGTCTTGAATTGCTTCCGAAGGGTCTTTGTCTCCTACATCAATTGGCAATTTCTCTACTTGCGAGCCGTTAGATTCATCAAACTTCACATCTACCATCTCTTCAACCTTTCGAGTGAAATTGTTGTAGACACGGTAAGTGTGAGAGTTTGAGCCATAACCAAGTAGGAAACCATCATGAGATTTAGGAGCAAATTTAGAACGACGATGCTTATCAAGAATGTAGCACTTTGAGCCGAATACTCGAGAGTATCCAACTTGGGGTTTGTTACCGGTGAGGAGCTTGTATGCCGTCTTGCCGAGTAGCTTGTGAAGATACAAGCAATTTGTTGCATGACAAGCTGTCTCAACCACTTCCGCCCAAAAGTGCTTTGGCGTTTTGTACTCATCAAGCATCCTTCTTGCCATCTCGATAAGAAGTCCGGTTCTTCCATTCAACAACTCCATTTTGTTAAGGTGTGTACGTAGCCGAGAACTCGTGTGAAATCCCTTCTTCGTCAAGAAAGGTGTCCACATTTGCATTCTTGAACTCCGTTCTGTTGTCGCTCCGAACCTTCTTGATCTTCACGTCAAACTGATTTTGGGCCTTCCTAGCGAAGTTTTTGAAGATCCTTTGGACCTGCGATTTGTCATCAAGAAAGAACACCCACGTAAATCTTGAAAAATCATCAACTATGACTAGACCAAATGAGTTACCACCGACACTCTTGTAGGCATTTGGACCAAAGAGATCCATGTGAAGTAGCTCGAGTGGTCTTCTTGTGGTCATGATGTTCTTTGCGCGGTGACTTCCTCCAACTTGTTTCCCTGCTTGACAAGCACTACAAAGTCTATCCTTGTCAAATATGACATCTTTTATTCCAAGGATATGATCACCTTTAATAAGCTTATCAAGATTTCGCATACCAACATGACCTAGTCTTCTATGCCACAACCAGCCTTTAGAAGATTTGGCAATTAAGCAAGTTTTAGGTTGAGCCTTTTTAGTGAAATCAACAATGTAAAGATCTCCTCTACGTATACTGGTAAAGACCATTTTATGATTATCTCTACGAAACACTTGGTAGTCTACTTCAGTAAATAGGACATTGAAACCGAAATCAGCAAGTCTAGATACTAAAAGTAAGTTGTAGCCAAGAGATTCAACGAGCATGACATTTTGTATGGAGCTATCATGTGAGATGGCCACATTACCAAGGCCAACCACCTTACCCTTTGAATTATCACCAAAATTGACATACTTTCGAGGGCCGTCATTTTCAGCAAGCTCACGGAACATGTCTTTATCTCTGGTCATATGATCAGTACATCCACTATCAAGGACCCATTCCTTTCCTCCAGCCATGTAGCCGCGAAGATTTGCCATAAGACCAAAGTGTCTCATCGCATCATCGAGATCATAGTCACTATCATCATCATCATCATCATCATCATCATCATCTTGTGATTGATCAATTCCTAGAGAGGGCAATTCATTAGATAAATGATCATTTCTATAGTTATCTTTATGTATTCTAATAGCTCTAGAAGTGATATTGCTAATGATTCCAACATCTCCTTTGGCACTCGTAAGATTAGTAAGCTCAAATAAGCAGTCACCAAATTTGGGATCATTGGAACTCATCTTAATCAAAGCAATAGACTTATGGAGGATTTCATCTAGATCTTTCAAGGAGTAATTAGGAAAGAGTTCCTCAAGAAATTTCCATATGGTGTAGGCACACTTGAGAGTAGGCAAACATCTAATCAAGTTTCTAGGCAAGCCTCTAATGATGAGCTCAACAGTTCTAAGATTGCGAATCATGACAATATCTTCATCTAGGGTAGGGTGCAAAGGATCAACATGAGGTGCACAAGGGCTAGTAATGTACTTGTTCAAATGATATTCATTGAAAATCTCAAGCATTTCATTTTTCCACTCATGAAAATATTCTCCATCAAGAATAGGCACTCTATGTCTAAGACTCCACAAAGTAGACACATCCATCTTCCTCCAATGGTGTTTAAACCAAGGCAATGGAGACCAAAGCTCTGATACCAATTGAAAGGATCGAGAAGAGGTGTCTAGAGGGGGGTGATTAGACACTAATTGCCAAAAGTTGCAGTTTTTAATATTCTTAAGTTTAAGTGGAGTTTAAGAACAAGTTTAACAAACACAATACATATCAAGCATGCATGCAATGAGTATATTAGCAGCGGAAAGTAAAGCATGCAACTTGCAAGAATGTAAAGAGAAGGGTTTGGAGTATTCAAACACAATTGGAGACATGGATGTTTTTGTCATGGTTTCGATAGGTGGTGCTATCGTACATCCACGTTGATGGGGACTTCAACCCACGGAGGGTAACGGTTGCGCGAGTCCAGGGAGGGCTCCACCCACGAAGGGTCCACGAAGAAGCAACCTTGTCTATTCCATCACAGTCGTCGCCCACGAAGGACTTGCCTCACTAGCGGTACATCTTCACGAAGTAGGCAATCTCCTTGCCCTTACAAACTCCTTGGTTCAACTCCACAATCTTGTTGGAGGCTCCCAAGTGACACCTAGCCAATCTAGGAGACACCACTCTCCAAGAAGTAAGAAATGGTGTGTTGATGATGAACTCCTTGCTCTTGTGCTTCAAATGATAGTCTCCCCAACACTCAACTCTCTCTCACAGGATTTGGATTTGGTGGAAAGAAGATTTGAGTGGAAAGCAACTTGGGGAAGGCTAGAGATCAAGATTCATATGGTTGGAATGGAATATCTTGACCTCAACACAAGTGTAGGTGGTTCTCCCTCAGAAAATGTGTATTGGAAGTGTAGGTATGTTCTGATGGCTCTCTCCACGAATGAAGAGTGGGTGGAGGGGTATATATAGCCTCCACACAAAATCTAACCGTTACACACAATTTGCCAAACTCGGTTGGACTGAATGGTTAAACTCGGTCGGACCGATTCAGCAAACCTAGTGACCGTTAGGATTTTCGGTGGGACTGAGATGCAACTCGATAGGACCGATATGGTTAGGGTTAGGGCATAACGTAATCTCAGTGTGATCGATTACACAAACTCGGTTGGACCGATTTTGGTAATAAGCTAACCAGAGAGTTGGTCAGGCAAACTCGGTGAGACCGATTACACAAACTCGGTGGGATCGATTTTGGTAATAAGCTAACCAGAGAGTTTGCATTGTAATCTCGGTAGTACCGATTGCTCAAACTCGGTGAGACCGATTTCAGTAATGGACATACACAGAGAGATTACAATCCCATCTCGGTGAGAGCGAGATCCCTATCGGTGAAACCGATTTGCTAGGGTTTGTGGCAGTGGCTATGACATCTAAAACTCGGTGGTGCCAAATAGATAGAATCGGTGGGGCCGAGTTTGACTTTTGGTTTAGTTCATATGTGGAAGTGGGAAGGTAGTTGAGGGTTTTGGAGCATATCACTAAGCACTTTGAGCAAGCAAGCCATTAAGCAACACCTCATCCCCTCTTGATAGTATTGGCTTTTCCTATAGACTCAATGTGATCTTGGATCACTACAATAGAAAAAGTAGAGTTTTGATCTTGAAGCTTGAGCCAATCCTTTGTCCTTAGCATCTTGAAGGGGTTCCACATCCTCTAGTCCATGCCACTCCATTGTTGAACTTATTGGAAACATACTAGGTAAAAGTGTTAGTCCAACAAGAGATATGTTGACATTAATTACCAAAACCACCCAGGGAGCACTTGTGCTTTCATACATGCAAGGCGTGAGCCTATGACTAATCCTTGATATTTCTTTTATGTTGACTATCTTATGTCTTGGATATATTTGCACCTTGCATGTTATCTAACCCGTGTAGGTACTTAGACGAATCTAAATCTATGAGATTGCAACTCACTCACATCTTGAGCAGTCTCCATATCACCAAGTCTCTACACAATGGTGGATGAAGACAAGGAAGCACACAACCATTCAAACATATCCTTTGACAAATTCTATGATGAGTTTCATGATTGTCATTTTGGATATACAAGTGCTGAGTTTCATGATTGTCATTTTGGATATACAAGTGCTCTTCCTTGCAAGAACTAACCCATGTAGGTAGATGAACTCAAACTCCAAGTGGTGCTCCCGACTCTTGATGAGCTACATCAACCTTGAGCAACCCACACAAGTTGAACTACATGATCATGATCAACGCCACCACCCAAGGTATGTTATTCCATCTTAGAGAAGCTTTACTCCAAGTCATGAGTCAAAGCAACTCGACAAGATGTGAATACATCAAAAAGCTTAAACGAAAAATGGTAACCCCATTTTGAGCTTAAACGATGAGTATGACGTATGATCAAGTGATCTCACTTGACTCCTAAGTCAATATACTCTAACATAGATGACTTTATCGCCGACCAATTCTAGATGAAGTTCTCTTGTGTTCCTTTTTGTGCTCTTGCATTTGTCTCATGCATATTTGTTTCCAACTTCATCTAGACTTCTCTTTTGTTTCTTCTCTTTTATTTTCTGTTCTGCATTCCTTGCATCAAATTCATTACAAATCTTCCAGTTAATTCCTTGCAAATCCTTGTGAGATCTTACTTGTCTAGTGAGCTGAGGTGACAAGTGTTTTCTTTGCATTGAACTCGGTCTCACCGGTTCGATACTTTCGGTCCAACCGAATGCTCTCGGTACAACTGAACCATACAACTCGGTGTCACCAATTTCACTACACGAAAGACATCTTGCCACTTGTTTCTGCATTCTTTTGATCCAGCTCCACTCAATGAATCTTGTCCTCGACCTGCATCCCATTCAACTTGGTGCTTTGTTCTGTGACTCAAGGACCAAACCCATCATGACAAAAATCCAGAACAACCCTTCTTTGAAATTGATGTCAAAGGGGGAGAGAGAGAGATCACATCAAAGTTAATCATATCTATAGGGGGAGAGAATACTCAAGGGAAGAAAGAGTAGTCATCAAGGACCCCAGATGCTTGGTGTTCAAGAGGAGAGAACACATGTCTTCAAGAGGGGAAAGACATGTTCATATTTGCTCGTTTGCATTAGCTCTGTTTATTTCCTTTGAGCTCTGATTTTGCTCTAATTTTCTGTTCCCTATCTTCTCCCAGCATCCCATGCTAGATTCAGGAGGAGCAAGACATCTAAGGGAAGGAAATCCTTGAATTTATTGCACATCTTTACCTTTGGGGACATGTCTATATCCAATGTGGTACTTACTACTCACTCTACATGTCATCCCAGTCTTGGTACTCTTGTGGTTTCTTTTGTTTACTCCGGACAGTAGGTGTATCTGTGTTATCTAACCTTGTTTACGCAGGTTCATTCCATCCTAAGCCAACTCAAGACCACAAGGTAAGTATATGCATCACAGTCATGCGTATGAGAAATTCTTGCTGATGTACATACTGTTTGCAAGGACTCATGAGCATGAAGGTACATTTCTCATATTCACATCATTTGCTCTGATGCATATAGCCAAGATACATGTAACACATAGCTTAATCTGTCATGTTTATGCATTCACATGCTCCTATATTCCATATTCACATGATTGCATACATGTAGGGGGGGCCTATGCATGTTACATGTCCTTCCAGAGCTTTACTTACTATTCTCTATATCTTTATCTAAAGCTTTGATGTATGTTGTCATCAATTACCAAAAAGGGGGAGATCGTGACAGCCTGGTTTTTGCCCTCTTTCATTTGTTTGAGTTTTCATTTGAATTTTTTTGAAACTTGGAGTTTTTGAATCTTTTCATTTGGAATTCAACACTTGGGCATCCTTGGCTTTCACCCAAGTGTTCATTTCTCTCCCAAACCATCATTTCACTTCTGATCCACCTCAAAATAACCTTTGGAATATTTTTCTTAAATGAAAAATATTCAATTTCTCTCTAAAACCCTAAGCCAAACCTGTTTGCTCCAAAGCAACCCTAATTTTTATGGCTCAGAAAATTCTGAGATAATTCACAAATATTCTAGAGACCCTAGGGCACCTCCCCGAGCATAAATATTTCATCGCTTTTTGGGATATTTTTGCTAAAGAAAATCTTTTCTGTTCTGGACAGAAATGGTGGTTTCTGCAGCAACTACCATTTTACTTGCTCCATTTGACCTGATCTTTCTTGTGCTTATTTACCTTAGTAACTCTAAGCTAGCCTCCAAAGCACAGCTTCAAACTCCCAGCCATTTGACCACAGTAACACCTCAAAGTTACTGTCCAGAAACTTACCAGACATGTAAAACTTTCTCTACTACACCTGGATCCAAACCCAACCGCGGTAAACTTCAAAACCACCATGAACAACATGCCAGACATGGTTTTTGGATGAACGCCGGCCTGTGGAGGGAGTTCACGTGGTGACCACGCGTGTCCATGATGCAGGTATGCGTGTCGACGCGCTCTGGGAGCCGCCGAGCGCTCTGTTCGCGCGTGCTCGCTTCCCCCGCCTGCCAAACCTAGCCAAAGCTTGCCACCATCATCGTCTCGACACCATTAACTCCACCCTGGCACTCGCCGACGCCGGAGCTCACCGCAGCGAGCACGGGCAGGGTCCGGTCAGCCCAACAGTGTGTGCGCACTGTGCTCGTCGTCACCCCACTCGACCATGTGCTTGTCTTCGCTCGCCCACAGTGGCCGCGTGACCTCGGTCGCCTTCTCACCCTCTCACTGACGCCGCTCGTCGCCGGGCGCCGTGGATGGGTGTCCACCAGTGGAGCCCAAAGCACCCTTGCCGCTCGCCTATATATAGAGCCCCTCCCCACCCTCTCCGAGCATCCTCCAGCACTCACACACACTCCACCGTAGAGTAGGAAGCCGTAGTCCGGCCGGGCAGGCCTCGGGCCGCCGTCCCCGAGCTCGAGCTCACCGGTGATCCCCTCTGGTCGCCGCGGCAGCTCCAGCCCCTCCCAGGTCTGGGCGACCTCTCCAGGGCCTCCACCTCTCTCCGGTGAGGCTGTCTCGCCCGCTAGGAGCCCCTGGAACGACCTCTGCTCGCCGTCTTCCCCAACTCCGATGACCTCCCTATTCTGCCTCCGCCTGCGAGCAAGATTTCGACGCCGTCCGACCACCCCTAGCTACGCTACGGGTACGGGCAGGTGCGCCTCGACCTCCTCTTGCCATCCCTCCCTCTCGTTTTGGCCAAAGAGCCCTCGTCGCCGACGAGAGCTCCCTCTTCCCCCACCTGACTAGCGGGGCCCGCTAGTCAGTCTCTCTGTACACGCGCGAAGCGGTACGAGTGGTTGCGCCCCTGGGCTTTTACGCCTTCAACGTCACCCCCACCCCAGTCTTTTTCTTTTTATTAAAATTCATTTGAATTTACAGAACACTTCAAACAGTTATAAATTTTTAACCATAAGTCCAAATGAATTGATTCTTTTTGCATTGTGTTATTTGAAAGAAAATCTAACAGCTCACCAAAAATGAGATTTTTTTGAGCTGTTTAGAATTTCTGGTGAATTTTAGAAGTGTTCTTGATATTTTCCTTGTGTGTTTAAAATTATTTTCAGAAGGTGAGGCTTGTCTTGAGGATCACCAGGAGGCTTGTGAACCTCACCTGCACTAAGGCAAGCCACAACAACATTTTTATGATGCCATTTCAATATTTGTGATTTCCTTACTTGGATGAAATAATTAATCCATGCATTTAAATAATTATTGAGTTATTTTTATTCTGTTAAATGTTGAATAGTTGTTATGCTTGATTTACAGAATAGTTGAAACTAGTCTAGTGGATAAAGCAAGTTAAGATTTATTTGAGGTGATATTAGAAATAATTTTGTTAGGCATGTACTATCCGTCGAAGGTATAGCCGTGGACCCGAGCAAAGTAAAGGATGTGCTCGATTGGGTACAACCCATGACTGTAACACAGATCCGGAGTTTTCTCGGATTAGCTGGATACTATCGTCGTTTCATTGAAGAGTTTTCCAAAATTGCTAAACTGATAAAGAAACTGCTCAAAAAGGATACAAAGTTTGAGTGGACAGAGGACTGTGAAAAGAGTTTTAATGAGCTAAAGATGCGTCTGACGATCGCACCAGTATTGACTCTTCCAGACATTTATCGCAGCTTTGATGTATACTGCGATGCCTCCAAACAAGGTATTGGTTGTGTATTGATGCAAGACAGCAAGGTAGTAGCGTATGCCTCACGACAACTATGACCACGCAAGGGAAATTATCCTACTCATTATTTGGAATTGGCTGCAGTGGTTCATGCATTAAAAATTTGGAGACACCATCTCATTGGAAAAAGGTGCCAAATTTTTACTGATCACAAAAGCCTCAAATACATCTTCACTCAGCCAGATTTAAATCTGCGTCAGCGAAGATGGTTAGAATTGGTAAAGGATTATGACCTTGGAATAAATTACCATCCAGGCAAGGCCAACGTCGTTGCCGATGCGCTTAGTCGAAATCCCGTCAGCTTAAATGTCATGCTAAAATCATTGCCTACCGAACTTTAGGAGGAGATCGCTCGGCTCAACTTGGTCATCATGGATGCTGGCCTCACTAATATTTTTGAAGTTACCCCCACACTCGAGATGGATATCCGCAAGGCCCAGCCAGAAGACGCCGATCTACAAAAACATGCAAAGCAATCCCCAGATTTCTTCAAGGACAACTTCGGTACCCTCCAATTCCATGGACGAATTTGTGTACCAGATCAACCGGACTTGAAGAAGAAAATCTTGTCAGAAGCACACGAATCCTCGTATTCCATTCATCCGGGAGGTACGAAAATGTATGAAGACCTTAAACAGATATTCTGGTGGGATGGGATGAAGAAAGATATTGCATATTTTGTAGCCTGTTGCGACATATGCAACAAGGTGAAAGTAGATCATCAGAAGCCAGCTGGACTTCTCCAACCATTGCCAGTTTCACAATGGAAATGGGATGATGTTTGCATGGATTTCATCACCGGATTGCCTAAGACTCAGCGAGGCAAAGAAGCCATCTGGGTTATAGTGGACACCCTCACCAAGGTTGCTCACTTCATCCCGATCAGCACCAGATACAGAGTAGACGAACTTGCACAATTGTATGTATCCTGAATCGTTAGTTTGCATGGAGTACCCCGAACCATCACTTCCGACCGAGGATCTTTGTTTACCTCCGCTTTCTGGTCCCGTCTTCATCAAGCCTTGGGGACATCACTGAAATATAGTACTGCGATTTTTTGCCCTCAGACGGACGGTCAGACAGAGCGAGTAAATCAAATACTCGAAGATATGTTGCGAGCCTGTGTACTAGCCAACGGGGCAAAACGGGAAGATTGTTTGCCATACGCCAAGTTCTCATATAACAACAGCTTCCAGACCAGTCTAAAGATGTCGCCATATGAAGCTCTATATGGTCGTAAGTGCCGCACTCCTCTAAATTGGTCTCAAGCTGGAGATAGCCATATCTTCGGAACCGATCTCATGATGGAAGCTGAGAACAAGTCCGGGAAATCAGAGACCGACTGCAATTGGCCAAATCCCATCAGAAGAGTTATTATGACGCAAAGCACCGGCAGGTCAGTTTTGGGCCCGGAGAACACATGTACCTCCGAGTCACTCCTATGAAAGGAGTTAAGCGATTTCAGACTCGTGGAAAGCTGGCACCCAGATTCATTGGTCCATTCCCAATTATGCCTCGAGTGGGTACGGTTGCATACCAACTGGAACTACCCCCGGAGTTGTCGGATATACACAATGTCACTACAAAAAAAAAGACACATTCATGACATTTTGGGCCGAACGAAAAAAATTCTGTCATACATATGACACTTCTATGACGATAATTGTGACAAAAGCCGGTATCATCATAGATGTGGTGGGCTCCTACTTCTATGACAAAAAATCATGACAGAAAATGGGCTTTTCGTCCTGGGCGGGCCGGAGACGCAGTTGCATGACATTCTTTGGGCCATCCATGACAGAAAAAACCGTGGTAGAAGCGAGGGGGAGGAAAATTTCGGGGAGTTCCCGGTATGGTGGGAGGTCGGGGGCCGAGCGATGCGCGTTTCTCTCGTACACGTACGCGCGTGTGTGCGAGGCGTTGGCTCTAACTGAACCTGAGCGAGGCGTTGGGCTCTAACTGAACCCGAGCGATTGCACTACAGGCTACGCGTTACTGAACCAGAGCGATCGATCGATGGCTGTTAACTGCACCCGATCGAGCGATTCCATCGCTACTGCTGCTAACTGAAGCCGATCGATGGGATGAACAGTGAGCGTTGCTGGGGGTTTGGATGAACATTGAGCGGTGGCGTTGCCTCTGGATGAACAGGACCCCGTGGTGTGGTGGAGGGCTGGATGAATAGTAGAAGGTGGAGGGGTGCCCCTAGAGGGGTGGACGAACAGGACCCCGTGGTGTGGAGGGCTGGATGAACAGTAGACGGTGGAGGGGTGGTTGAACAGGACCCCGTGGTGTGGAGGGCTGGTGTAACATCCCAAATTTTCAATTTGTAATGTTATACATAGATCATCCATGCATATCATGATTTATTGCATTTCCGTTCTGCAATCCTCGAAATCCTAAGCAACTCAAGGACCCACAGAGAGAGTTGGGGATTTCTGGTTTTCATATTTGACTTCTATCAAATAATGAAATGAGGATTTTGATTTTAATAATTTTTTCTCTCCGAGTAATATTTCATATCAAATCAAATGAGTGGAGTTATATGACTTCTCCAAAATAATTGAAGTATCAGAGGAAAAATATTAAAATCATTTATTGGAATTTATTTGGTTTTATTCGGATTTTATTTGCATTAGAAAAATTGCACATTTTTAAAATTGCATTTTAGGGCCAAGAAAATGTTCAACTCGTCCTAAATATTTTATTTAGACAGTGAAAATTTATTTTGGCATTTTTAGATTTTATTTATATTTTTTTAGGATTTTATTTCGGTCGGCGAAATTATTTAAAAAAAATCCCGCGCCGACTGGGCCTAAGGCCCAGCCGCGCCGCCGCTTCCGCGCACTGCCGCCGCCGCCGCCGACTCGGACTAGGAGTCCGAGCCGGACTCCTCTCCGCTGCCGCGCCTTGCCCCCTCCTCCAAGCCGCCCCGCCCCGCCCTTTATATACGCCGCCACCCCGCCCCAACACCACACCACCGCCGCCGCGGCCCGTGCCGCCTAGCCGCCGCCGCCGAGCACCGCCGCCGCCCCGCCGCTGCCTCGCCTCGCTGGACCTTCCCGCCGGAGGTAGCCGCCGCGCCCCGACGCTGGTTTTTTTATAAAGACCGTTCAATTTCTTTTTAGAAACCCTAGATCCGTTTTTTTGGATTTGCCGGTTTTTTTCACAGTTCTTCTAGTTAGCGGACGTTCGTCCGAACGTTCGTTTTAACGAAAGGTTCCTCGCCCGTTAGATACAGCTAACGAACGCTCGTTCGTTAGTCCGTTCGTCAGTTTTCTTTTATCGGATTTATTCCTCGATTTTTCTGATCGCGATTTCTGATCCGATCTTAGTTTCTGTTTATCTTTTCTCTCGTTTATCGGAATCAGGCAATTCAAGCTCCTGGAGTTTCGTCTCGAAACCCTCTTTCCGTTTAACCAACTCAAACAAGTTTTTGTTACTGTAAAATTTGACCTAGTTTCAGATTAGTAAACGAAGCTTCTTTCTTTCGCCATTTGAGTTTTGTTGCTCCGCTTGATTTGATTCTTTTGCGTACCGGAGTTCTTAAGTTGAACTTCTGGTCAAACTTTCTTATTTGAGTTTTGCTTGTGCACCGTTGCTTGTAACTTATGTATGTTAATGCTTGCTTGCGATAGAATTCCCGGAGTGCGAAGCGTGTTACTACGAGTCCCTAGGATTTGTGGATCGTCAGCAAGGCAAGTAACACTTTGATCATATCCCATTATTACCCAGTTTTTATGCATTAGTTCCAATCCTCAAACATTGCATGATTAGGATATCATTAACTTGTGGGTTGGGAAGTAGTTGCTGAGGTAGAACCTATTGTCCTGTTATATTCAAACCCTTGGGAGTTACTTCTACGTATTGCTTATATTGCTATGCTATGCTCGTAGACGTGGTTTGGGTTTGAGTGAAATTCATGACAGTTGTGAGATTGTTAATTAATGGTTCAACTTAAGGTGGCAACTTAATCAAACAACTGGGTGGATTGAGGCACCTGGGGAACCCAGTGTTGTCTGTATTTTTTTGGAAATCCCGGGGTATCCGTGTGATCTTCCTATGGACCGCCACCCAGGCTCAAAGGGAACTGAGATGATTCATGCTAGAAACTTCCATGTGCAGCCACAAGCTATTATGGGCTCTAGCATAGTTGAGTAAGTCACGTGAAGCTCTTGAAGAGGTAGATTAGCAGGTAGTGGGTTTTGTAGGTTTGGTATGGTCTACCCAGAGTAGAGAGTTAACGTTTCTGAAGGACTGTGTCTCGGTCATCCGTTTCTCTAACACCCTGTAGTGCGAGAAATCCAACGGAGGCGATCGAGTCTTGTGGGGAAAAGTGCGCAAACCTCTACAGAGTGTACAATCTAATCATGGTTAGCCGTGTCCCCGGTTATGGACAATTCTTGAGTATCTAGTACTTGGGTTATCACATGTATCTCACCATGTTTAGTTAATATTGTTGGGATGTTAATCACTTTAATTGGGATTGAGTTGGGGATACCTTCTCAATGATGTTTCAACCACCATGATAGTTAAATAAAAATCTATTCCTTTGTTGTAGGGAAAAATTGGCTTTTCGCAAAAACTATAACCATAGAGCTTTCCACCAGCCATATATGCATGTAGTGATAGCATTATTCCGTTTCTGCTCTACTGTGTTACCTTGCCAGCATATTCCATGTGCTGACCCGTTTTCGGGCTGCAACGTATTATGTTGCAGATTTTTCAGACGAGGAGTAAGGTTCGTTAGGTCGTTGTCGTGCGGCTCAGCTATGCCGTTGGAGTTGATGGACTCACCTTATCTTCCAAGCCTTCCGCTGTTATCTCATTAGATGGCCTTAAGCCATATTATTGTAATAAGTTCTCTTTGGAGAATTTTCGATGTAATAAGTGTGTGATTGCTATTCTGTTATAAATCCTCGAGTACTGTGTGTGTCAGCATTACCGATCCAGGGATGACACTGAAGCACAGAGACTTGACCATCTGAGTTCGGGTCGCTACAAGATGGTATCAGAGCACACGCTGAGTGTAGGACACGACCACTAAGATAAACCCTAGGTCACACTTCTCTTCTCTTTTCTGACTCCTCTCCATTTTCTACTCTTTAGGATGACGGAGAAGAACAAGTTTGCACAACCGGATGAAGACACACCTTTTGGGCGCCACTTGAAGGAAGTCACTAGGTACTTGAATATTGGAATACCAAGCTTCACCGGGACGTACAATGCCACTTTACCAGAAGAAGAGCGCTGGATGATTCAAGTACATGTTCTAGGAAGGACGTTCTCACCAACCTCTAAACCCATAGAATTTTCCTTCGACGCACCAACCTAGAGTTTAGGAAAGAGTATGGCATCTAACATCACCATGGGACGCATTGGAGAAGTTTACAATAGGGAACTTAAGGACACTATTTACCAAATATGTGGGTGCCGAGACGAGCAATGGGAAGTAATCAGCACTAAGAAGGATAGATCCATTGCAGCTTTCATCCAGGAGTTAAACCAGCACATTCGACGTCAGGAGAACCAGATGTGCGCGGACATGATGGACTTGAAGAAGGCGAAGACTAGGATCATCAAACTGGAGGAAGAACTCAAGTTTACCCATGATGGATATGAGGAGGAAATCAAGACACTACTGGAGAAGAATGACGACTTAGTCAAGAAGATCGGAGTATTCATGGGAGGACCAGCACCACTAGAAGAAGAATAAGAACCCAAGGAAATATGCCCCGAGGACTACATTATCATCGACGACACCGACTCCGACCCTAGTGATGATGACTTTGAAGACGAAGCTGGAGCAGACATCATGGAGTCTTCCACCGATCAAAATTTCTAGATGACCACCAACTATTAGTAGTATCTTCCCCATGTATATAGTAGTAGTGAGCACTTTTGCGATAGTTCTAGGCCATTTGTATGCCCTTGCTTGATTGATTGAGTGAAATGATTGTGTTTGTCTCATGTGCATATGGGTAGTGCTTTCTCATTAGACCCCTCTTCTATTCTAATATCTTACATCTAAACCCATCAGATGCCTCCGAGACGTGACACCGGTTTTGCTTTCCCACCGGAGCTCACCCAGTTGATCCAGCAGCAGAATGCCTTGATGCAATTGCTAGTTCAGAACCAGGGCAACAACAACAACAACCCACCGCCAGTAGACAACCTAGCCCGTTTTCTAAGGTTACAACCGCCAGTGTTTTCCAGTAGCACCAAGCCTATAGTTGCTGATGATTGGCTACGCCGAATTGGAAGGGAGTTGAACACCGCAGGTTGCACAGATGCTGAGAAGGTGCGCTTTGCCGCACATCAATTGGATGGACCAGCAGCCTCATGGTGGGAGAATGACACGGCCACTTTTCCTATAGCAAATGTCACTTGGGACCAGTTTCAGCAAGCTTTCTGCACAGCCCATGTCTCCACTGGAGCTATGCAGATGAAGAAGCAGGAGTTTCACAACCTACGCCATGGGAACCGTACTGTGGCTCAGTACGTGGATGAGTTTAGCAAGTTATCGCGCTATGCCCCTGATGATGTGGCCACAGATGCCGCGAAACAGGAGAAGTTTATGGAAGGGCTGAATGATGAGATGAGCATGCAGTTGATGGTAGCAACCTTCAACAACTACCAGGAGTTGGTAGATAAGGCTCTTATGATTGAAGGGAAACAGCAGCAGATTGAGAGCCGCAAGAGAAAGTATGGACAAGGGAAGTATAACTCAGGAGCTCAGCAGAAGCTTCGCCTAACCCCAAACTCGGGAGGACTTGTTCATAACCATGGAGGTCACAACCACATTGTAGGAGGATCACATAACCACAGTGGTTCTAAGAATGGGAACGGAACTAACAACAATCAGAACCGCTCCAACCCATCCACTCCCGCCAAAAGAGACTTAAGTCAGGTTACCTGTTTTAAGTGCGGGAAGACATGGCACTATGCCAATGATTGCCCCGAAGGAAGGAATGGAAATGGAAATGGAAGCGCTAGGAAGAAGCCAAATCCATTCAACAAAGGCCAAGTGAACCATGTTAACGTGGAGGAGGTTGAAGAACAGCCGGACGCGGTAATAGGTAAGTTTTTGGTTAAGTCATTTACTGCTCTTGTTCTTTTCGATACTGGTGCATCGCATTCATACATATCAAGGGGATTCGTGGATAAGTTTAAACTACCCACCCAAACCCTTAGGACCCCTCTTTTAGTGAGTTCACCCAGAACAGAATATATGGCTAGCCGATGGTGTGACCAGATACCCTTAACCATTGGCACACATGTGTTTCCGTCCAACCTAATTATCTTGGAGTCACAAGGATTGGATGTGATATTGGGCATGGGCTGGATGTCAAAGTATGGAGGAAGCATTGACTGTGCGAGTAAGTCGATTTATCTCACCACCCTGGAGGGAAAAAGAATTAAGTATGTGTCTAGGCATGTGCCAAAAAGGAGCCAAGTGAATGCCCTTACGGGAGTTGTTCAGGAGGAAGTGCCGGTAGTAAAGGATTACCCGGAAGTTTTCCCAGAAGAGTTACCAGGCATGCCACCAGACAGAGACATTGAGTTTTTGATAGAGCTATTACCAGGAACAGGACCAATATCCAAGAGACCCTATCGGATGCCCGCAAATGATCTAGAAGAAATTAAGAAACAGATCAAGGAGTTATTGGAGAAAGGATACATCTGAAGATGTTCATCACCTTGGGGAGCCCCAGTACTTTTGGTTGAGAAGAAAGATAAATCCCTAAGGATGGTTGTTGATTATCGAGCCTTGAATGAAGTGACAATAAAGAACAAGTACCCACTGCCGATGATCAACGATCTGTTTGATCAGTTGCAAGGAGCTAAAGTGTTCTCAAAGATCGATTTACGATTAGGGTATCATCGGTTGAAGATACGAGAGAAGGACATACCAAAGACGGAATTCACAACGCGATATGGATTATACGAGTACACGATCATGTCGTTTGGGCTGACTAACGCCCTGCCTATTTCATGAGCATGATGAACAAGGTGTTCATGGAGTATTTGGACAAGTTTGTTGTAGTGTTTATTGATGATATCATGGTATACTCGAACAACGAGGAGGAGCACAAAGAGAATTTGCGTTTAGTTCTCGAGAAGCTTAGGGAACACCAGTTGTATGCTAAGTTTAGCAAATGCAAGTTTTGGCTGAAGGAAGTCGGATTCCTTGGACATGTTATATCGGGAGAAGGTATAGCAGTAGACCCCAGCAAAATTCAGTCAGTCACTGAGTGGTTGGCACCCACTTCAGTTAGCGAGATCCGCAGTTTTCTTGGACTCGTGGGATACTACTGGAGATTCATTGAGAAATTTTCCAAGATTGCAAAACCAATGACTGAATTGTTGAAGAAGGATACCAAGTTTAAATGGACAGAAGAATGTGAAACTAGTTTCCAGGAGTTGAAGAAACGTTTGACTACAGCCCCAGTGCTAGTACTGCTAGATATACATAAGGAGTTCCAAGTGTATTGCGATGCCTCTCGCTTAGGACTTGGATGTGTGCTTATGCAGGACGGAAGAGTTGTTTCATATGCCTCACGACAACTAAAACCTCATGAGTTGAATTATGCTACGCATGATTTGGAGCTAGCAGCCGTAGTGCATGCGTTGAAGACTTGGAGACATTACCTTATTGGAAACCGTTGTGATGTGTACACGGATCACAAGAGTTTGAAGTACATCTTCACCCAGAAGGAGCTGAACCTTAGGCAGAGGAGATGGTTGGAGCTTATAAAGGATTATGACATGAAGCTACACTATCATCCAGTAAAGGCCAATGTCGTAGCAGACGCATTGAGTCGGAAGAGTTATGCTAATATCCTTGAAAGTAAAGGACTGCCGAAGGAATTAGCAGAGGACATCATGAAACTTCGATTGGAGATTGTTCCTAGAGGATTTATTGCAACAATGGAGGTCCAGTCGACATTGCTGGACAAAATTCAGGAAGCTAAGAAGGATGACAAAGAGATTGCCGAGATAAAAGAGAAGATGGGCAAGGGAAAGGCCAAAGGTTTTCGTGAAGATGAGCACGATACCCTATGGTTTGAGGACCGAGTTTATGTGCCCAATAACAAGGAGATCAGGAAGTTAATACTACAAGAGGCCCATGACTCACCATACTCAATACACCCCGGAAACACCAAGATGTATTTGGATTTGAAGGAACGTTTTTGGTGGACTGGTATGAAGAAGGATATTGCCGAGTATGTAGCCGTATGTGATGTATGTCAGAGAGTTAAGGCAGAACATCAGAAGCCAACAGGACTGTTACAACCTATGCCGATACCCGAATGGAAGTGGGATAAACTTGGCATGGATTTTATCACCGGATTACCCAGGACTAAAGCAAGATATGATTCCATATGGGTAGTAGTTGATCGTTTGACTAAAGTAGCCCACTTCATCCCCGTGAAAACCACCTATACAAGTGCAAAGTTGGCTAAGATCTATATGTCCAGGATCGTATGTCTGCATGGAGTTCCGAGGACCATCGTATCAGATCGAGGAACACAGTTTACTTCAAAGTTTTGGCATCAGTTACACCAGACTTTGGGAACGAGATTGGAGTTCAGTACAGCATTTCACCCGCAGACAGATGGACAGACTGAGAGAGTCAATCAAATTTTAGAGGACATGTTGAGAGCCTGTGCGCTAGATTGTGGATATAGTTGGGATGACAATTTGCCGTATGCAGAGTTCTCATACAACAATAGCTACCAAGCCAGTTTGAAGATGGCGCCGTTTGAAGCCCTGTATGGACATAGGTGCAGAACACCATTGATATAGGATGAGGTAGGAGACCGACAGTTGTTTGGACCAGACTTGATTAAAGAATCTGAGGAAACGGTAAAATTGATCCGAGACCGCCTGAAGATTGCTCAGTCCAGGCAGAAGAGTTATGCAGTCTCAAAACACAAGGAGGTAACCTACGAAATTGGAGATAGAGCATATCTGCGAGTATCGCCCTTGCGAGGAGTGAAACGTTTTGGAGTTAAAGGAAAGTTAGCCCCGAGATTTGTAGGACCGTATCGCATTTTGGAACGGCTGGGAGAAGTTGCCTACAAGTTGGAGTTACCTGAGAGATTGTCAGGAGTCCACGATGTGTTCCACGTTTCACAACTGAAGAAGTGTCATGCTGAGATGCCTGATATACCATTAAAAGATGCGGTACCCTTGGAGGCGATTCAGTTGGACAGCGATTTGACTTACGAGGAGAAGCCAGTTAAGATTCTTGAGTTTGCCAGCAGGGTCACCCGCAGTAAGGTTATCAAGTTTTGCAAAGTTCAGTGGAGCCACCATACCAAGGATGAAGCCACTTGGGAACGAGAGGATGATCTCCGCAAGGACCACCCATACCTATTTTCTAGCCAACCTGAATCTCGAGGGCGAGATTCATCTTAAGGGGGGTAGGTTTGTAACATCCCAAATTTTCAATTTGGAATGTTATACATAGATCATCCATGCATATCATGATTTATTGTATTTTCGTTCTGCAATCCTCAAAATCCTAAGCAACTCAAGGACCCACGGAGAGAGTTGGGGATTTCCGGTTTTCGTATTTCATTTTTATCAAATAATGAAATGAGGATTTTGATTTTAATAATTTTTCTCTCCGAGTAATATTTCATATCAAATCAAATGAGTGGAGATAATATGACTTCTCCAAAATAATTGAAGTATCTGAGGAAAAATATTAAAATCATTTATTGGATTTTATTTGGTTTTATTCGGATTTTATTTGCATTAGAAAAATTGCACGTTTTCAAAATTGCATTTTAGGGCCAAGAAAATGTTCAACTCGTCCTAAATATTTTATTTAGACGGTGAAAAATTATTTTGGCATTTTTAGATTTTATTTATATTTTTTTAGGATTTTATTTCGGTCGGCGAAATTATTTAAAAAATATCCCGCGTCGACTGGGCCTAAGGCCTAGCCGCACCAGGCCGCGTCGCCGCCTCCGCGCACTCCCGCCGCCGCCGCCGACTCGGACTAGGAGTCCGAGCCGGACTCCTCTCCGCCGCCGCGCCTTGCCCCCTCCTCCAAGCCGCCCCGCCCCGCCCTTTATATACGCCGCCACCACGCCCCAACACCACACCACCACTGCCACCGCCCGCGCCGCCTAGCCGCCGCCGCCGCCGAGAACTGCCGCCGCCCCGCCGCTGCCTCGCCTCGCCGGACCTTCCCGCCAGAGGTAGCCGCCGCGCCCCGCCGCCGGTTTTTTTATAAAGACCGTTCGGTTTCTTTTTAGAAACAGTAGATCCATTTTTTTGGATTTGCCGGTTTTTTTCTCGGTTCTTCTAGTTAGTGGACGTTTGTCCGAATGTTCGTTTTAACGAATAGTTCCTCGCCCGTTAGATACAGCTAACGAACGCTTGTTCGTTAGTCCGTTCGTTAGTTTTCTTTTATCGGATTTATTCCGCGATTTTTCTGATCGCGATTTCTGATCCGATCTTAGTTTCTGTTTATCTTTTCACTCGTTTATCGGAATTAGGCGATTCAAGCGCTTGGAGTTTCGTCTTGAAACCCTCTTTACGTTTAACCAACTCAAACAAGTTTTTGTTACTGTAAAATTTGACCTAGTTTCAGATTAGTAAACGAAGCTTCTTTCTTTCGCCGTTTGAGTTTCGTTGCTCCGCTTGATTTGATTCTTTTGCGTACCGGAGTTCTTAAGTTGAACTTCTGGTCAAACTTTCTTATTTGAGTTTTGCTTGTGCACCGTTGCTTGTTACTTATGTATGTTAATGTTTGCTTGCGATAGAATTCCTGGAGTGCGAAGCGTGTTACTACGAGTCCCTAGGATTCGCGGATCGTCAGCAAGGCAAGTAACACTTTGATCATATCCCATTATTACCCAGTTCTTATGCATTAGTTCCAATCCTCAAACATTGCATGATTAGGATATCATTAACTTGTGGGTTGGGAAGTAGTTGCTGAGGTAGAACCTATTGCCCTGTTATATTCAAACCCTTGGGAGTTACTTCTACGTATTGCTTATATTGCTATGCTATGCTCGTAGATGTGGTTTGGGTTTGAGTGAAATTCATGACAGTTGTGAGATTGTTAATTAATGGTTCAACTTAAGGTGGCAACTTAATCAAACAACTGGGTGTACTGAGGCACCTAGGGAACCCAGTGTTGTCTGTATTTTTTTGGAAATCCCGGGGTATCCGTGTGATCTTCCTATGGACCGCCACCCAGGCTCAAAGGGAACTGAGATGATTCATGCTAGAAACTTCCATGTGCAGCCACAAGCTATTATGGGCTCTAGCATAGTTGAGTAAGTCACGTGAAGCTCTTGAAGAGGTAGATCAGCAGGTAGTGGGTTTTGTAGGTTTGGTATGGTCTACCCAGAGTAGAGAGTTAACGTTTCTGAAGGACTGTGTCTCGGTCATCCGTTTCTCTAACACCCTGTAGTGCGAGAAATCCAACGGAGGCGATCGAGTCTTGTGGGGAAAAGTGCGCAAACCTCTGCAGAGTGTACAATCTAATCATGGTTAGCCCTGTCCCCGGTTATGGACAATTCTTGAGTATCTAGTACTTGGATTATCACATGTATCTCACCATGTCTAATTAATATTGTTGGGTTGTTAATCACTTTAATTGGGATTGAGTTGGGGGTACCTTCTCAATGATGTTTCAACCACCATGATAGTTAAATAAAAATCTATTCCTTTGTTGTAGGGAAAAATTGGCTTTTCGCAAAAACTGTAACCATAGAGCTTTCCACCAGCCATATATGCATGTTGTGATAGCATTATTCCGTTTCTGCTCTACTGTGTTACCTTGCCAGCATATTCCATGTGCTGACCCATTTTCGGGCTGCAACGTATTATGTTGCAGACTTTTCAGACGAGGAGTAAGGTTCGTTAGGTCGTTGCCGTGTGGCTCAACTATGCCATTAGAGTTGATGGACTCACCTTATCTTCCAAGCCTTCCGCTGTTATCGCATTAGATGGCCTTAAGCCATATTATTGTAATAAGTTCTCTTTGGAGACTTTTCGATGTAATAAGTGTGTGATTGCTACTCTGTTATAAATCCTCGAGTACTGTGTGTGTCAGCATTACCGATCCAGGGATGACACTGAAGCACGGAGACTTGACCATCTGAGGTCGGGTCGCTACAGCTGGATTAACAATAGACGGTGGAGGGGCGCCCGTGGAGGGGTGGTTGAATAGGACCCATGGTGTGGAGGGCTGGATGAATAGTAGATGGTGGAGGGGTGGTTGAACAGTAGCCGGTGGAGTAGCGTGCGGTGGAGGTTGGATGAACAGGAGCCCGTGGAGGCTCGAGGAGGTCGACGGTGGAGATGAACAGTATCCCGTGGAGTCCCATTTTGCTGTACGCCACACCCCTCCCGATGAAAAGGACCCCTGTTTCGACCATAGCGCTCCAACACAAGTCCGTTTCCTCCGTTTTGTGGTACGCCACACCCCTCCCGATCAACAGGACCCCCGTTTCGACTGTAGGAGGTCCGTTTCCTCCTTTTGCGGTATGCCAGACCCCTCCCAATGAACAGGATCCCGTTTCGAACGTGGCCGATCGAACACAAGGCTGTTTCCTCCGTTCTGCGGTAAGCCAGGCCTCATTTCCATTGCCTGTTCCGTCCAAGCCCTCCCGATGAACACGACGCATTCCGTTGCCTCCCCATGAACACGACGACGATGCTGTTTCTCCGTTCCGACCCAGCCATGTACACGAGCCCTCGCCGTACGTATGCGTGAGTAGGCATTCGAGACCCCGCCCATATGTACACATATGTGGCCGTATTTTCTTTCTTGCACCCTGGCTGCTATACGTACGTGTAAATGCTACGTGTGTGCCTCCACTACGACACGTGCGCGCCTCTACTACGACATGTGCGCGCCTCTACATCGACCAGTATGTACATACACGTTCGCGACCAGAATGACAACACTACATACGCTTCGACCAGGTGGGTCCCGACTGTCAGGCACTTCCTTGCCTGCGAAGATGTAGCTGGTCGGTCCCAGCAGTCAGGGGGCGAATCGTTTTTTTTTTGCCTGGACGCACTTCCTTGCGTGCGAAGATGTAGCTGGTGGGTCCCAACAGTCAGGGGAAAACGTTTTTTTTCGTGAAATACAGTGGCCCGTCTGATGGGTCCCAGCTGTCAGGTGGAGGAATCATTATCTTTCTCGTAATAAGGAGGCACTTCCTTGCTACGGCCGTGGACCCAGCTGTCAGCCTCTCCATGTACAGTCCACGTCCGATGGAAGTCATTCCTTGACCACATTGACCACGCCGCGCCGAGAGCACCAGGGAGGTGGACGACGACGAGGCCTGGGAAGGGGACGACACGGAGGCAGGGAAGACTCGGCAGTTGTTTCCCAGGCGGCGGGGAGTACGACTGTACGAGGGTTTACTGGTTCGTCTGCCGTCGCCGGAGAATAACAGCAGGTGTGGGTGAGTAGAGGGATGGCTAGGCCAGCGATGGGAGTACGGTCGGGCGGTGAGGCCTGCACGGCAGCACAACCGGCCACGAGGAGGAGGGAGCAGGTAGTCCCGCCGGCGCTTGTTTGAGCGGCTGGAGTAGGAAGAGCAGAGATTGAAGAAGCACGACGACCGTTGGATGGACATCCAATAGTCAGTGCTTGTGCGTCAATGTTTTTTTAGGAAAGCCTCAAATCTGTGGAAAATAGCATACAGCCCATCTACCATTATTTCTAATAATTTACAGCCCATTTGCTAATTCTTAAGGTTTTTTTGGAGCCCATATTCTTTTTGTTAGCATTACAGCCCATATTGTGGCAACGGTTAAAAAATTATACGAAATTTTGCATATTTCGGTGCGGTCTGAACTGTTTTTAATCCTGAAATTTCAACTCACATTCAAACTGATTTTAAAAATAAATGTATATCAATATAAAATCCAACAAATTCTCCATGCATCAAAATTAATGTAATTTAAAATCTTGAAGTGAAAAAAAAGATATTTGAAACTAATTGCCGGTTTGATGTGTTTTAAAAATGTACAACCCATTGCTCATTATTGATGGGCCATTTTCTCGGCCAGCCGAATGAAAGTTCTCCTCATCTTGAAAGATTTGCAGCCCAACAGGCCTGACAAAGTGACTTACTTGGCAAATCACAAAAAAACTAGGCTGTGGCCGTGGACCCAGCTATCAGCCTGTCCACGTACAGTACTCTTCCGATGGAAGTCGTTCCTTGACCACATTGACCACGCCGCGCGGAGAGCACCACGGCGGTGGACGACGGCGAGGCCTAGGAAGGGGACGACGCGGTAGTGGAAGCCCGCGCGGAGAGGACTACGAGGGTTCACTGGTTTGGCTGCGGTGTGAGGCTGCCGTCGCCGCAGGGCCTGGCCAGCGGTGGGAATAGTAGGGGCGGTGAGGCCTCTGTGGCAGCACAGCCGGCCATGGGAGGCAGGAGCATGCGGCACGACCGACGCTGCTTTGGGCGGCTGGAGCAAGAAGACCAGAGGTTGAAGAAGCACTACGGCCGTTGGATGGACATCATACGGTCACTGGAGCTAGAATCGTGCATATTGACTAAGTTGACAAAGCCCTTCGTCCCCGTCAACTTAGTAGGCCCACAAGTCAGCCTCCCAGCAAGGTGGGTCCCAGCTAGCCGAGGGAGTATTCATTTTTTGTGCGTAATAAGGAGGCACTTCCAGTGGGTCCGAGCTGACAGCGCGGGGAACATTTTTTCGCGAAATACGGTGGCTTGTCCGGTGGGTCCTAGCAGTCAGGGGGAAATTATTTTTTTCACAAAATACTGGTGGCCCATCCGGTGGGTCCCCGCTGTCAGGTGGAGGAATAATTATTTTCCGCGTAATAAGGAGGCACTTCCTTGCGGCTGCCGTGGACCCAGATGTCAGCCTCTCCACGTACAGTACTCTTCCGATGGAAGTCAGTCGTTGACCATGTTGACCACGCCGCACCGAGAGCACCAGGGCGGTGGACGGCGGCGAGGACTAGGAAGGGGACGACTCAGAGCCGGGGAAGACGCAACAGTGGATGCCCACGCGAAGACGAGTATGAGGGTTCACTGGTTCGGCTGCGATGTGAGGCTGCTGTCGCCGCAGAATAACAGGGGGTGTGGGTGAGTAGAGGGATGGCCTGGCCAGCGGTGGGAGTAGTAGGGGGTGGTGAGGCCTCCGCGGCATCACAGCCGGCCACGGGAGGCAGGAGCACACGGCACGACCGGCGCTGGTTTGGGCGGCTAGAGCAAGAAGATCAGAGGTTGAGGAAGCACTACGGCCGTTGGATGAATATCATACGGTAACAGGACCTAGAATCGTTCATATTGACTAAGTTGACAAAGCCCTCCGTCCCCGTCAACTTGGTAGGCCCACAAGTCAGCCTCCCACTATGCTGGGTTCCAGCTGGTAGGGGGAATATTCATTTTTTGTGCATAATAAGGAGGCACTTCCTTGCGTGCGAAGATAGCTGGTGGGTCCGACATGTCAGCGGGGGGCACTTTATTTCGCGAAATACAGAGGCCCTTCCGGTGGGTCCCAGATGTCAGGTGGAGGAATCATTATTTTGCGCGTAATAAGGAGGCATTTCCTTGTGTGCGGCCATGGACCCAGCTATCAGCCTCTCCACGCACAGTCTACTTCCGATAGTGTCGTTCGTTGACCACGTTGACCACGCCACGCCGAGCGCATCCTAGGTGGTGGACGACGGCGAGGCCCCGGACAGCAACGAGATGGAGATGGGAAGACGCGGGAGTAGAGTCGCAGACAGAGAGGTGTACGAGGGTTAACTGGTTCTAGTGCGGTGTGGTTGGGCAGTCGGTGGATAAGAACAGGAGGTGTGGAGGGGTGGAGGGATGGCCTGGCCAACGGTAGAGTAGCGCTTCATAGCGAAGCGTGCTAAGCCGAGCTGCTAGCAGCAGGAGGCGGGAGGTGGTCCCGGCGGCGCTGGAGGAAGAAGACGAGAGATTGAAGATGGATGTCGGTCGTTGTATGTAAATCCAACGGCTAACATGTTAGAATCATTTTTTGAATAAATTGACAACGACTTGCATTGGCTTCGACCTATTGTCCCACATTTCAGCCTCCAAAAATGTGGCACGTATTCAACCCATTTTTTTCAGAATTTACAGTCTTTTTTTTGCGCGGTAGAATTTATAGTCAATTTGATCTTCTTTTTTTGAATTACAGCCATTAGCTGGGCTGGATGAACAAATAATGTAGCGTCCATGCGGCCCGTTTATTTTATTTCCTAAAAAATTACAGCCCATTTGCACTTTCTCGAAATACACGATTTTGCTGGGCTAATTCTAATTATAATGTTGGGTTGGGCCAGCAATGTTATCAAAAAATAAAAAGGGGCTGAGCATTTTGTTATAAATATATTCAAATAATAAGTGATATTATTACATTCGTCCTTAAATTTACATTCTTACCAAGCTTTATATAATAACATATAAAATATATTTTTTTAGAAAAATAGGGAGCATCTCCTCAGTTCCATTGCTGAGAACAAAACCACAACATATTCTGATGCAGCAGCTCAAAGAGCAGTTCGAAAGCAAAGGTAGAAAAGCTACAAACTTGGGGGTGGATGAACAAGTTCTCTGAATAACACAAATCACCCGATCGGTGCCAAAGGTAGAGCGGATAGAGCATTCAAATGACACAAGGAGGGTCTAGCGAAGCCTTCATGGTCTTCAGCCGAGGGGCCGTGTCAGCCTGCGGCGACCAGTAAGCAAGCGGAGACACCGGGCTGGAAGGCGTAGCATAGTGGATGTCCCTCTTTTTCGGTGCCAGGTGCCCATCATCTTCATCAGAGATCTTGAGACAAGCCCACAGGTCCAGCACCAGAGCAGGTCGAGCCTTGTTCAGCCACAAGTGATCACCAACGGTTTCTGGAGGGATCTTGTTAGGGTTTCCACGAAGCTCATCAACTTGTCCTTGTCCGATCCGGAGGAGAGAATCGCCAAGTTCCTCACCATGTTCCTGATCAACCTCAAGACCTGCAGAGTGGAAATCCAGGAGGTGTTACTAAAAATCATAGCATTTCTATATTTCCAGAGGCACCAAAGGACAGCTGAGCTAACAGTGTTTAAAACTGAGCACTTTTTGGTAGCAATCCAGAATCTGGCGACAGATTCAAAGGATGAGCCAATCTAACTAGAGAAATATTCCTCAATGTGGGCCCAGAGATGTTTAGCAACTATACATTCAAAAAATAGGTGAGAACAAGACTCTTGTTCCAAGCAGTAAACACAATCAAGGGGTTTGATGATGTGTCTCTTCCTAAGGTTATCCCTAGTCATCAATTTGTTTTTGGAGAGAAGCCAGAGAAATACATGAATTTTAGGGGGAACTCTCAATTTCCAGACAGCAGGGATAAACACGGGTTGAACCCCTCTAAATTTGATAACATGATAGGGAGCTGGAGGAATACTTCCCCTTGTTGTCCAGCTGCCAAATCAGGGCATTCGGCTCAGCAGTAAAGGTAATGCTTTTGGCAATTTCCTCCAACTGGAACCATTGTTCCATGAGACTATCACTAAAGTTCCTTCTAAAAGAGAGTTTTAGGGATTGACCGTCCCAAACTTCATTGACACTTTTGTTAAGATCATTGCGGACAAAGTAAATAGGCCAAAATTGGACTGCTAGGGGGAATGTGCCAAACCAAGTATCTTCCCAGAACCTGGTTCTGCTCCCATCCCCTATGTTCCATCTATAGCCAAATTTCACAGCATGCATAATAGATTTTAATCCTTTCCAAAATCTAGAGGTCTTAGGGTTGGAGGAAGGGACAAAAATATTAGGTTTATTTCCTAGGTATTTATGGGCAATAAGAAGCTTTCAGGGTTTCAAGTCTTCCTCATAGAATCTTTCAATCCAAGACCCTAGAAGATAGATGTTAATTTCTTGGAGGTTAGGTATGCCTAGGCCTCCAAAATCTTTTTTCATACAGACTAGGGCCCAATTAGCAAGGTGTAGCTTCCTATTTCCCTCAAAATCATTCCACAAGCAATGAGACATTTGAGAATTAATGAGGTTCACTGCCCATTTAGGGAACTTGAAGAAGGAGAGGAGATACACTGGAATGCTAGCCAAACAAGCTTGTATGAGGATCAATCTACCTTTGTAAGAGAGAAGTTTGCCCCTCCACCCAGCAATCCTTTTAATGATTTTATCCAAAAGGGGTTGGATATCCTCTCTCCTCAGTTTATAATAGTGGAGAGGGATACCTAGGTACTTAATGGGGAAGTTACCTTTATTACAGACTAGAATAGAGAGGAAGTCAGCTAACTCCTGATCATCCATGTTGATAGGGATGAGTTCACTTTTAGAGTAGTTGATTCTCATGCCTGAGACTTGTTCAAACCAGGTTAGAACAGTTTTCAAATTGCTAGCATGTGTGGAGTCATTGTCTAAGAAAAGGATGGTATCATCTGCATATTGAAGGCAGATGATGCCACCAGGGCAGACCTCAGGACACAGCCCAACAATCAGACTATGATCAGCAGCTTTGCTCAGCATTTTAGTAAGAACGTCCACTACTAAATTAAACAAAAGCGGGGAGATGGGGTCACCTTGCCTAAGGCCTTTACCAGCAAGGAAAAAAATCACTTCCACAGTTATTTAACTTGACCCCAACAGACCCCCCATGAGTAAGTTGCTGGATCCAACTCTCCTCTATGAAAGGCTTGGAAAAGATCTAAGAGATCATTTTTCACCAAGTCCCAAAAATGCTGGTAAAACAAGAAGGGAATCCCATCAGGACTAGGAGCCCCATCAGGACCAGGAGCCCCATCAGGATAAGAGCTAAAATGGCTTCCTTCACCTCTGTCTCTGAAAAAGGGGCTTCTAGCAGCTCATTTACAGCAGGAGAGACTTTTTCAGAAGCAGAGAAAAAAATTGTTTTGTAGAGAGAACCCAGAAGGGTTTTCTTTCTTAAATAGGTCTTTGTAGAAGTCACTAGCCAATTTCAGCATCTCATCTACCTTAGTAACAGGGCCATTAGGGCCATCAAGGGAGTGAATGAGGGTTTTCCTCCTCCTCTGGTTAGCTACTGCATGGAAGTAAGCAGTATTTCTATCACCCTCCTTAATGTTCCTATCTCTAGACCTTTGTTTGGCTTTGATTTCTTCTTGAAGCCAAATTTTCTTGAGCTCTCCATGGACAAAGTTTAATCTATTAGTCTCAGCCTCAGAGAGGTCAGTGGTTTCTGCCTTAATATCTAGAGAATCAAACTCAAGGAGGAGAAGCCTTTTGTATCTTCTAAGATTAGCTTCCTCATTGGAGTTCCACCCTTTGGTAGTTCTTCTAAATCTCCTGATTTTGATCTGCCAATTTTCTAGGGGGCAGCTGCTCCCAGTAGACTCTTTCCAGATTTTCCTGACTAGCTCAGTAAAATCTTCTCTAAGCAACCACCACTTTTCAAATTTAAAACTATTGCTCTTTGGAGTTTGGTTAAGATCAGAGTCCCAGAGCAAAGGAGTGTGGTCACTACCACATCTGGGCAGAGCTCTACAACTAGAAAGGGGAAAAACTATCTAATTCTGTGTCACAGAAAATTCTGTCAATGGTGGACATAATCCTGGAGCAGCACTTCCAACATATCTAGCAGAACTGTGGGTTTTCCTTCTGACAGGACAATTCTCAACTTTATGGGTAACCATTTTGCAGATAAAACAACTTTTGGGCTTGACACATTTATCCAAATGATGCCCTGGTTCCCCACAGTTGTAGCAGATCACCTCAGAGTATGCCATAAGGCCCGAAGCAGGGGCAGGAGCAGTTTTCTGGATGTCCTATCTCTTCTTTTGCTGATTCTTGCCTTGAGATTTCCCACTGATCTGAGAGTCAGAACCACCAGCAGATTGATCTTGGGCAATTACAAGAGCCTGCCCAGATTGTGCCCCCATTTGGGGTGGAGGTGGGTCGTACCACTGCCCAACCGGCGCCCCCCCATTGTGATAGGGGAACTTCACTGGAGTTCCTGGTTCCTTCTCATCCTCCAGCCAGATGTTGTGTCTCAGAAAGCAGAAATAACCACCAGACAGGTCAACTGAAGCAGATTGCAAGCCTAATTTCAATCTTCTGTAGGTTTGGGGGAGAGGTAAGGTAGGGGATCCACCTGCTCCAGCTCTGGTGGCGTGCTGGTGGGCAGGAGTCCAGTCAACCATTCCCATCTCGCTGCACGGCGTGGATCTCCTGAATTCACTTCTCCTTTCGCCCATCGAACGAACGCAATCGGCGGCTCACTGGGGTGGGGCATCATGTGCTTCTCTGAGAAATATCCTTCGAAGTAGATCCGTAGGGCTAGATTCAGCATCTCCCAATCCACATGATCCTTGCACATCCGAGCATACCTGCGCGAGTGAGAGAACGGATTCGGTCCCTCCTTGGCTTCCTCCCTCGCAGCTTCCTCCTCTGCTTCCCTCCATTCGCGCATGAACTGGGTCCAGGAGAGAGCGTCATTGCGGATCCGCATCGGCCGCTCCCTCCATCTCCTCCCTCGAGTCTCCCGCAGCACCACCGGCGTGATGGAGTCGAGCGGCTGGAGCATCCACGGGAAGGCTTTGTAGACCTGTGGGAGATGCATCTTGTACATATGCCTGTCTTCCAGCCATTCCCACGTGGATATGGCCGGCGACTCCATGGGGCGCTCTAGCGAACTTGCTGAGGGGGGAGGCGCGCCCGGAGTCAGGAGGCGGGGGGTGGCGGCGAGATCTATGGCGGCAGCGAGGGTGGAGGTAGTGGCGGGGGCGGCGGCGAGGGTGGAGGTGGTGGCGGGGGCGAAGGGGATCGCGAGAGCGGTCATCTATTTGCCAATTATGTGAACTAAACAGTCAACATATAAACTAACTTAAATATATAATATAGTTAGAAGGGAAACATAAGTTGGACCTGGCGTTCCTATTCTTATATAGAAAAATAGAACAGACCTCTGCGTTTTCTTCAAAAAAATACATAAATTGGGCTGCCAAAAATAAAACCTCGGATGGGAGTTCCATAGGTCGGTCGATACATGACGTCCCTAAGAAAATACAAACAGTCCTATGGACCTCCCATCCGAGGACGTGGGTTGCGCATGTTAAAAATGAAAGCCTAGACGGGGCAGCCCAAAACCACGTCCAACACTTGCCAAAACTCTGTCCCTCGTTTTCTCTGTGTTTCACACACTCGACATTGTGTGGGCATTTTGACTGTGCATCATATGAAGATGTGCTATGCATGAATGTTGATCAGCATGATGTTAGCTGGCTGGTAGTTCCATTTTCGACCATGAATAAAACTTCCAACATGATGTTAACCCTATTTGAAAAGGCCGTGTTAATATAAATGCTCTGCCTCTGAAAGTTGCAGTTTCTTATCTGAAACTGAACTTGCAGTTTCTTATCTGAAATTGAAAGTTGCAGTTTCTTCTGTGAGAATCACATTGTCTGCACTTTTATACTCCTATGAAACTACATTTTTTAAGTGCTAAAAATAGGTATCTAGAATTCATAAAATACTTCATATGCTCAATACTGCAAATCTAAAATTCAAAATACATTCATATCTGAAAGTACTCTCAAAATACACAACACAAAACACAATTCACAACCTGCAAATACTGACAACCCTAAGCTCCTCCTAACAATTCACAACCTGCCCGACTATTGGGCTGGGGGGCAGCCCCCTCCTATTCCTCGGCGGCAGACAGCCGCCCCGTGAGACGATGTGAACGGCGAGGGAGACAATGGCGGGGAAGCGTCATTGGGCCAACTGCTTTTCTCCTCTTGCAGTTGGGTTCGGTCGACGAAGACTTCACCGGCTCGCTCTGGCAGGACACCCTCACAAATGGCACCCTGTAGATGCTCGATCCTTCAATCTCTGGTGGATGCTCCATCTGGGATCGATACTCCCACCACCGCTCCCTCACGATCGGATTCGGTGAATCTGTTTGCTCCATGGCCCAGAGGAGCAGCTCTATGTACTCCTGCGCGACTCCCTCCGGGAGTATCGCCGCCTTTTCGCTCTGTTGCAGATATTTGGCCATGGATGTCGCCGTCGCCGCTAGTTGGTCCTTGTTGTCAAACCAAGACTGTATCTCCAACATCCTAGCTAGCTTCACAGGGTCGCCGTCTGCGATCCTCACGTATCGATTGTACTCCTCCATCGATCTACTTCTCCACAGCACCTTCACTCGCCGGTGGTGGTTTTTGAATGGAAGAGGAGAGGAGCAGCGCTGGTTTTGGATTAGAACGGGAGACGAGCGACGCTGGTTTTGGACTAGAACAGGAGAGGAGGGGCGGTGGTTTTGAAATGGAAGAGGAGAGGAGCGGTGCTGCATTTAGATTGGAACAGGAGACGAGCGGCGATGGTTTAAGAGGAGAAGAGCGGAAGAGCGACGCTGGTCTTGGAAGTATTTTTTTTGTTGTTTCGTGTATTTTGGGTCAAAGTTTGACCACGTACTATATTTGACAAGCAAAATGTGAATGCATGTCACCAAATTGATTTTGATTTTGATCCAGTCAGAGCGCGCCGTCCCTCTCGTCCAATCCTAAATCGCTGCCGCACGCTCCTCTCCCTCTTCTCCATTGCAAAACCACCTCCTCTCCTCTCCATCATCTCCATTCCAAAACCACCGTCTCGCCTCTCCCTCTTCTCTATTTCTAGACGCTTTGCTCCATGGCGCGGGCGCAATCCATGGATACAAAATTAGTATATACTGTATACTATTTAAAAGTCGAGGGCGGGGCTTTTCCTGCGCAGTAGGCGGCGGGGCAGTTCCGCCTAGTCGGTTCAACAGAGACGCGAGAAGACGAGGGAGTAGGCTACTGCAAATGTAGGGCTGTGTGATTTGATAGTGAGTTACTGTTGGACAGGTGGGGCCCCGTGATTTGACTTGCCATTATCATTTTAACTGCGGCGCTACGACCGGCGTGAGTCTCCCAGATTCCTGACCACCTCCATACAGGTGCCTCTCCCAATGCTCCACCATGTAGTAGAGGCTGGCTCTTGCATGAGAGCCCACTTCTCCACTTTTTCCTTGCCTCTCTTTCCTCCACATATGCAAAAATGCCATGTAAAGCGCACTATTGTACTTACTTTTACTTGCTCCTACAGGTGCTTAAGCTTGTCACATAAGCATAAAGTCTGATGTGGCAAGTTAATCAAGAAGAGAGAGACTAGTTTGGTGACCCAAGGAAGAAACGGTGCTAAGCGCGTGTACCTAGGTGAAAAGACAATTTTGAGTCTATAGCTAATTAAATGAAGCAAACTTAGCAACACCATTTCATTGGAAGAGGTCACTCCTTGGCAAATGCAATAAATACATGCGCTTAGCACCGTTTCTTCCTTGAGTACGAAGAAAGAGATAGAGAGGAGTAAAAAAATACACTTATAGCCAACCTTGTTGTAGTATGAGTGACTAAGTGATGACTATGTATGACAGGCCAACATCAGATAGCCTAACGCACCGTGTTAAATCTCCAAGGGCGCGACCGTGCGAGCGACGCGACGGTCGTGGTAGGCGTGACCATGATACGGGCTGCTGGCAGCCCTTGGATCTGAGATCAAACGGTCACATGCTAAGTTGCTGAAAATTTGCAGAATAACCCTCCAGGATAGGATATTCACCCATAGGTCTAGAATCACGCCATGCAACCATTCCATCTCAGATCCAAGGGCTCTCGGAAGCCCGTATCATGGGAGAATGGAAAGCCACTACCCTGCCGTTCGCACACTGGCAGTTCGCTCCTACTCGTCCCCGCACATCCTTCAATACTATGGCGGTTCGCTCCTAGTTGTCCCGTCCATTCACATTACGGCAGTTCCACTAATCCTAACCCTCCTCCCAAATCCATGGCGTCCCAAATCTCCACGATTGGTGGTGAGTACAAGGTTAGAACCATCGTCGGCGATGAGTTCGACGTCATCTACACCCATTCTTCCGCGATGGTGAAAGGATGCCTTTCTCGCTTCAGACGCATGTTCGAAGACTCAGATGATGAGTGGGTCGCTGGGCTAGATGTTGAGTACACCACAGTCTTGGGACGAGAGAAGGATCTAAAGGACGAAGAGAGGAAGAAGCCCGCCGTGATCCAGGTTTGTGTGCATGACTTATGCTTGGTCTACCACATATGCCATGCCGACGTTGAGTGCCAGGATTTTAAGGACTTCCTCGAGAGCAACCTAGTCAAATTCGTTATTGTAGACTTTGGTAACAACAAAGAAGTCCTGCATCGGATAGGCCTCATTGTAGGAAACACCTTCGACCTCCAGAAGAATCGACTGGTGTCCTCTCGTCAGCCTTCAATGCTGACCCTGGCAGGAGCCATGGTTCATCCTTCGTACAGTAAACTGGAGAAACCTCATTACACGTTTCATCATCATGCATGGCAGCGGAATTTACTAGATATAGACCACATCCACTACGCTGCAATGGATGGCTACCTTTGCTTCAATATCTACAAGGGTTGGATGAAGAGCAATAGCCAAGTGTGCGGTTCAAGCAAAGAAGTATCGGCCAAGAGGAACAGGGACAAGGACGAAGTCGAGGACGTGGACGAGGACTCCGAGTAAGGTGGCAGTGTCGTTGCTCATGGTGGTTCTAATGCAGTGTCTACCGGAATAGTTGCAAAGTTTAGTTTCAGGTGTGCTTAATTTAATTTGAGGGGTGTGTTGTGCTGAGCCCCCAGCAGAACTATGTTATGTTTCTTCTCGTTACTTTAACTCTTCAGTACGTACATACTAGTATTTATTACGTTTCATCTTTTAGTTGGTATAGTACTACCACTCATTTCTTCACATTATATACGTACAATATATATGGCCAACATCATATAGCCAGCAGTTTAGTTGTCAAAGAATTTCAGGGTGCTTAGTTTTGTCAAAGAATTCCAGGATGCTTAGAGGGTGCTTGGATCCAAGGGACTTATTTTAGTCTGACTAAAAATAGTCTCTTTAAGAGGCTAAAGTTCCAAGCACCCCTGACTAAAGAGGGGCTAAAACTAGTCTTGAGACTAAAAAAATTTAGTCAGGGGTACCCCTACTAAAATGTGGATTAGTCCTCTCTCTACTCATTTAACTCCTCTCCTTTAACACAGGCGAGTTCTGGATTGGATGGTTTGGAGAATAATAAATGCTCATTAACTTGATTTTAGCCTTTTTAGTATTTGGATCCAAGCATGGGTGAGGCTAGCATGTTTTAGTCCCACTACTTTTAGTCATGGGACTAAAACATATCCAAGCACCCTCTTAGTTTTATTTGAGGGGTGGGTTGTGCTGGACACCATTATTGTGACTAGCCTTTTTAATAGTACTATATGCATAATTTGGCGACGAGCGCTCTCTATATGTACCACCTTTTTTTAATTTCAATTTTTGCTCCATGGCGCAATCCATTGATACTACTGATGTATAAAAGTATACATTTTTTAAAAGGCTAGAAGGCGGGGCAGCCTAGCTTGGTCGGTTTCACGAGAGGCGGGGGCCTTTGTGATTTGACGGCTCATTACTGCTGGAAGGCGGGCCTTGTGATTTGACTGCTCGTATAAATGCACCGATGAGCTGATCAAGGAGGAGCAAAGAACCATGCAGTATACTCAAGTTTTCCACTGGAGTAGTACTGCGACGGAGGAGCACGAAACACGGTAGCCCAGTGCCATATGGCGATAAAAATGATCTAATTTGCTAGTCATCTCATTTTTAGCATTGTTCTATTCATTCCCTCAAAAAATTGTTCTATTCATGCCTCGCAGAGAACGTGACACGTGCGGCGAAACACCCGAAACAAAAGATGAAAAACATGAGCAAAAGAAGAAGGAAGATTATCACCCCAAATGATCTAATTCGCCGCGGAGTCGTAACTGCTTCTTCATCGCCTCCACGACCTCCATCTCCTTGCGCGTCTCCTCCGCCATCTTCATCATTGTGTCCATGACGCAGCATTTCTCTACGCGAGCCTTCATCATCTGTTCCACGGCCATATTACGTACCTTGACAGCAGCCGGGTGCTCGATGCGGAGCTTCACCAACTCTTCCTTCTGTTCCATGGCGAGGGCCTACAGCATCTTCATCGAGGAATTACTATTCTCATGCAGCTTCTTCCAGCCGGCATTCTTCTCCTTCAACAGGTCGATCTCGTGGCAGAGCTTCGCATTGTCCTCCCAAAGTCGCAAGATTTTGCCGGTCGCCTTCTTCTCCGAGGCAATGCTCTTCTTCAGCAGCATCACCAAGCCGGCGGTCAACTCCCCCTGCTGATTGAGCTTAGCGGGCATGTCATCGAGGCTCTCCTTCAGCAACTCCATCAAGCCTTGGATGAACTCCTTCTGCTTATTGAGCTGATCGGGCATGCCGTCGAGGGATAACGCCTCCAGCTCCGCCGACTCGGCATGTTCGCCTCCGCGGCTAGGGCGCTCTTGGGAGCCATCGCCTGCCCGTGAGAGATCTTTCGAGGTCTCTGCGTGGCGGCGAGCCCTCTCTTTTTTTCCGCAGCCTTGGTTGCCGCTCCCTTGTTACGAGTAGTTCTCAACCTAGAGCTCTGTTCATCAGCCATGGCAACGACGAACGAAGAAGAAGCACTTATGAGGAGGAAAGGTAGAGTGATTTTCGGTTAGGTAGTTCCCCTTTTTATAACCTAAGTACTAGCACTAGTACTAATACCTGCATAGTGGGAACACGTTCAGGTTTGGTACGTACTACTAGTAGGTGTGAGCAGTCTTTCGAATGTGATGGGAACAAGGTAAAGATTAATTGATGGTTTTGGTTTCGAGGCCCAAAACGGCTCCCGATGAGTTTAGCGGAACATAAATTTCAAGTACTACTACACTACTCAAATGCGTAAATATTATGTTACTGTCAAAAATTGGCACAAAATACGAAGGAGACCGATGGAAGTACTACTAGCAACCCACGATTTAACTACTCGCATGCGCGCAGTGGAGTAATAATGTCTTTCTTCCACCCTCACGTCCACTCAATTTGCATGCGCTGTATTAATTGACCATCAATGAAGTGAACAACTTTACACGCGTCAAATTATCACATGGGGTGGATCTTGGTACAAAATTGCATCCGCCCGTGTACCCATGTGTGCATGCGAGGAATGAGTGCGTGCATGGCGTGCGTGCACATCTTTGCTTCGTGCATGTACCGCCAGTATGGCTCAGGGAGGACGAGTACATTCTTCTGGAACCAGCAGCACGTCACTGTGATCAATCCATGCAAGGAGGTCGCGACAACACCTACACATGTGCCACGTGGCTTCATGAACTATAAGAGAGACACTGTGTAGCGTGCCATTGGTATTCTAATTTACGTGTTTTGCACAGACTCGAAGTACTAGTAAGGTACACGCGCATTGCACGCATCAGATTTTGCAACCAAATTATGAATAAATACCACACTATAGCATGTAAGCTCTGAGTCATATATGCCTGATGTAGCCCTTCGTTTAATTCTTATAGTTCATCTCATTCAAAATGAATTAGTTTTTATAAAAAAGCTAAGAACGTGGGAATAGGAAAAACATGGGATTGTAGTGGAATGTCGTCTTGAATCCTACAGGATTGTACGAGTGTTTGATTGTGCATAGAAAAAATGCGGAATTCTTTCAAAGAGGTTTGAGTGGATGGGATGTTTCCTATGAAATCTAGTGCAAATGAATCATATGGAAAAATTCCTATGGTTTACAATCCTACGAATCAAACAACCAAGATAGGAAAAATTCCTAATGATTAGAATCCTCCAAAATTCCTTTGAGAATCCTTTGAATCAAAGAAGCCCTTAATCTATTTTATGATTCATGGAATTGTGCGTTGTAAAGCATAAAGTAAAAAACAAATAATGGCAATTCAACTAGAAAAAAGTTTGGGCAGTTATGATACGGAAGATTCTAAAACAAAAGAGAACCACTGTTGTTTTGAGGTTTGTGCATTATGCTTAAGTTCAACCATGGAGTCTGCTAGATTGTACATGTGGCAAAATCCGGTGGGGGGCTAGAAGATGGTGTGAGTGGCCGAGTGGAGGGAGACTATGAAGGAATGCACAAGTGCAAGATCTATATTTAGAGAGAGAGGGCGAACACGTGCGCTGATGCGCGCAGTGGCGGAGCCATGAAAAATAAATGAGCTAGGGGGCGAAGTATTGCTAATCCTTTACGAGGAGGGTCAATTCATGAACTTAAACCATTTTTAGCAGCAATTGTCTAATGATCACATTCATATTAGCCTTGATATATAGTGATGTTAGGGGGGAGGGGGCAGGGCCCTTACTGCCCCCTGTCTTCGCCATTGTGCACGCGTCTGAGAGATGAAGCAGAAGGCATGGATGATGAGAGGGGGACGTTGGATACATAATTAATGTGGGTGTATTAGCTATATATGTTAATCCTATATATAGAGGTATAGATTGATCGATGTGGACGTGGGAAAGAGGGTGAGACCTCACTGGATATATCGATTGATCGGTTTGTGTGGAAAACTATGAAAGACCTAGCTATATACACACATACATAGAGGAACATCGATCGTTGCACATGCACGTGTGAGAGATAAAGAATGCCCGATATGATGGAGAGGGGGATGTGTGTTGGCGTGTGCCTTCATGGGAGACCGACCTGAAGAAAAAGATTGCATGCGTGCGATGGATAATGCCGACTGGTAGTGTGTGTGCATGCATGCACGAGAGAAAGTTAGTGGTACAATTATAAAGAGAAGACTATTGTGTGGGTGTAAAAGAATAGCTGAATAGGTGAGGTCACAATCAATGTAAAGTTGAATTCAAATATTTGAATAAGAGATCCTGATGTTTGAAACCCATGCATGCATGAATATAACGGAGATCTGCGTGGTGTGGTTTGGAAACGAGCATGTTGTAATGTATACACATTGAACAAGGTCAGACTGATTTGAATTTGAGATACCGATGGCAGACATCATTTGGCCACGTCGCATCCGTGCATGGACACACTATTCTAATTGGAGATGATGGGCGGCTTTTGCATCACATATCTATATCTATACCCCTATATATATATTATATATATTATATTTTTTATATCGTGTGCGGGTAACTTTAACTTTGAAAGATGGTCGTTGGATGAGGCGAATCCGATGGTCCAAAGATGGCAAATTTGAGCACTACTGGCCGTTGGATATCATCTAGATTCCATCAGATTTCGCCACATGTATAATCTAGAAGACTCCATGGTTGAACTTAAGCATAATGCACAAACATCAAAACACAAGCACTTCTTATTTGTTCTAGAATCTTCCGTATCAGAATTGCCCAAATGTTTTTCTACATGATTTGCCATTATTTGTTTTTACTTTATGTCTTACGACGCACAATTCCATGAATCTTAAAATTGATTAGCTTTCTTATAAAAACTAGATGATTTTGAATGAAATGAACTATAAGAATTAAATGAACATCTACATCATGCATATATGACTCAAATCTTGCATGCTATAATGTGGTATTTATTCATAATTTGGTTGCCAAATCTCTTGCGTGCAATGCACGTGTACCTTACTCTAGTCTAAATGGTGTTTGTGTGTGTGTTGTGTGTGTTGAGGTGCAAATTGTCTTTTTTGGGTACACGTTAAGCTTGTTCTTCCGAAATTTCAAGTCGCGCCTTGTTATGCTGAAAATTCAAGCTAGCGTCTCTGTCTATCGTGCTGCGAAACTCCCGCCTCTTCAACCCACGCCTTGTTAGCCCGAAATATTTAAGATATATCTTTGTCTCGTTGTGCTCCGACAACTCCCTCCATCTCAACCCGCGCCTTGCTATTCCGAAATTACAACGCGCGCAAAAACTCCCACCTCCTGTGAAATCCCGACACGCGGAATGCCCGTGGTACCCCTGAACCGAAAGAATCACCTCAAATCAGTGGGGGTACTTTCGTAACTTACCCCACATTTCGGACAAGCGCGTCTCTAAGCCATGGTTCCCCACTGCCATCCCATCCGCCCACCTATTCATACACCGAGGCCGCGAAAACCCAAGACGAAACCCCACACCCTACTTCGTCCGCCACCCAGCCAGAGCCTCTCCCCCGATGATGTCGTCCACATCAACACCTCGACGTCCCTCATCCACCGTACCGGATGAGGATCCATCGTCGATCTCATCGTCCCGCCGGTTCAGCCACACCGTCCTCCACCTCCAAGGAGTTGCCTCAATGTTCCCCTCGTCTTTCGCACCACCTCCATTCCCACATCACCGTCTTCACCTGCACCACCGGAAGAGCATCATCATCAATGTTTCCTCGGATGAAGCTGCAGCCTAATCGGCGCCACCAAAGAGGTTGTACACTAATCGCCGCATTTTCTTCTTGATTCGATCTCACGGTGCTGTCGGCGCTCGGTCCCGAGCCGACACGGCGCGGCTCCATCCATGGCGGCGGCGCCGGCCACTTCCTCCACGGCGTCGCTCCCTCGGCGGCAACATCCACATCAGTAGGACCTGCTGCTGCTTTAGCTCTCGCTCGCGCTGCTGCTCTGCTCTTGCTCTCGGTCCCCTGCCTGGTCTGCTCTTGCTATTGCTCTTGCTCGCGCTGCTGCTCTCTCTCTTGCTCTTGCTTGCGATGCTGCTCCGATTTAGCTACACTTCACTCCGATGCCGCCGGGGTCAAGGAAGAACCAGCCGCAGCGGGGAGGGGGGCTCGCCGGAGAGGTACCCCACTATCTATCTTAGGGTTCAGGATGGGGGCGGTGGTCGCCGATGGTGGCGGGGCGTTGGCGGGGCGGTGGCGTGGGGATCACCGGAGAAAAAGATCGGCACGGGGGGGGCTAGAGGGATTGCCGGGGCGGCGGCGGACCGGCGGTGGGGAGTGTTTTCGGGGTGGGCGGGGCGGCGCACCGCCGGCCGCGGGCGGCGGGGGGCTACTGTTTGGCCGGCTCAGGGGGGTGGAGGTTGAAGTTGAACCGCAGGCCCTTGATTTCGTATCCAACGGCTGCAAAATCGACTGACCAGAGATGAAAAATTCAGTTGACCGACGTGTAGCCTCACCTTGCTAGTGCATTCAGTTTCGACAGCAAAATTCAGTTTCAATAGTTAAGTTCAGTTTCGACAGTTAAATTCAGTTTCGACAGTTAAGTTCAGAGATGAGCGGCTGATGTATTTTACATCTAGCACTTTGTTTTTATGTATTTTATGTCATGTATTGGAGATGCTATTAGAATTCCACTCAGGTTAATGTTGTTCGTTGTCTCTCTTGTCCTGCTTTAGCCTCGGCGTCGTACAACTGACCGGAGCTGCTCCAACGACGAAACCCTCCATCACAGCGGAGCAGTACCTCGGGCTCCATCTCCAGACGCCTAAGATCTTCTTCCCCTACTCCGACAGCCAAGTCAGCCGGAGCATCCTCACCGGCCAACCCAATCACGCTGAGATCGACATGGCTTCGCCAAAGAGGTTGTACACTTGTTGCATCTCTTTTTTACTCTACATGTTATATATATTGTCCACTGAGCACTCGTAGTAACGGGAAATACGATTATTTTATCCTACTATATGACAAGTAGTGAGGTACCAGGCAACTTAGCTATCCGTGATGGACTCTCTTGAACGCCATCATTATGTATCTCTGCGTGTTTGAGCTGTGCATTTGTCGATGGGCCTGGGAGTTGAGCTAGTATGCCAGTGGCCTGGGTCCAAAGTAATAGAAGTAGCACAAAAACATGTTTTTAGTGTAGGATTTTCCTTGCTCAAGCCTGCCTACTAGAATCGCCAGTGCTTGAAAGGAAAAGTGAATGAAAAACATCAGAATTGGAAAGTTTCCTATGGTACAACTTTTCATGAATTTGGTGCAAAGGAATGGAGCAAAGGAAAACTGTAGGATTTGTTCCTTTAGTGTCTCCTTGAAAGAAAAACGGTAGGAATTCTAATTTCCACTTCTCCTCCTTTTCATATTCCTATTCATCAAGCACAAGACTAAGAGATAGTAGCATAATAGCATTATAACCGTACATTTTCTTGTGGTTTGACTTAATCTCACCATGCTTTTTTGCATCATGTGATCTTCCAATTGTTGTGAATCAAACACCCAGATTGGCAGAAATCCTGTGTTATTAAATTCTCTATTTTGCACGTGCATTCCTATCCTATTCCTGTCTATTTCCTATCCCTGCATTGTTAGAATCCTCAAATTCAAACAAGCCCTTACTCAATTACTTCCGTTACAGATATGTGTCAAAGAAAACCTTGTGTGGTTTGTCCTGCTCCTGCAGCGCTGTGTTCCACCCCAACTCAGCTGCTCCAATGACGGAAGGGTTCACCACAGCAGGGATCCGCTCTCCAGGCTGTCTTTCGCCGCCTCAGATCTTCTTCCCCGCCACCGGCAGCCACAGCAACTGCATTACCATCATCAACTGAGCAGATGACCTTGAGGACTACACGGGTCCGCAAGAGAGGTCGCACTCTTCCGTGTCTGCTTACGTTATGCGTCGCTTAATATGATGACATGCTACATTATTGTCGTGTTCACCTATTAGACTCCGAGTCAGGTCCAAACTAATGCTGAAACTTGAGTTTTTAAATGGTTGTGGGGTACATATTGGGGCAGCGATCAGTACTATCTGTCTACTATCTGGTTAATCTCCGGTGTCTACTATGAGTTTCATGTTGGGTGCAAACAAACATTAAAGGAGCCATTATCTGTATTTTTTAACTAAAGCTATTATCTGCCTGCTATCATTGGTTTTGGGTCTATCCACAGTTTGCTACCATCACTCTAGATTTGTGCATGCACTCCTTACATAATCTCACTATGTTTTATTCCTATGCATGCCAGTTATTGTACACAATGGAACTGATCATGTAGAGCAAAAGAGATGAGCCTTGCGTGGCAATAAAATTTCATGTAGACGTCATTCCATGGTGGGCGCAAAGGCAGCCCCCCCCCCTCCACCCATTTCGGATCGTAATCAAGAGGAAGATAACTCTTATGAGGGGGATTCAGAAGGAGAAGACCACTCCTATTTACCCCATGAGGTCTTCGCTCTAACTTGGCATGCTGATGCTGGTAATATCATGCATATGGTGCCTTGCATTGCTTACTGTATACATTAAAGATGTCATCTGCTTAGTTTAGACATGCTTTGTGTCAATGCCATCTGTTTAGTTTCTTTATCGTATATGTGAATCATGCAATGCCATCTTGTATGTCACGACCGGGTTTTCCGGGTATAAATTTCCAGAAAAAGACCGTCGTGCTCATCAGTCCCAGGATTACTGTTAGCTGATGAGGCTCCAACTTGATACAGAAATTCCAAGCAGAATACAAAAAATATGTGGTACAAGATCATTCTGGCCTGTGAGTACAACAATTGGGTTTCTAGTGGTCGATAGCGGAAGCGGTTTGTGAGACATCAGTGTCTATGGGACTCCATTTCCCACAGGAACAGCTGACCAGGTTAACTCCTATCTTCGCGAGGCTGCTATCACCGTTGCTTAGTTTCCAGGGCTGTCATCGCCACGCTCCTCTCCAAGCAAGCAATCTGGCCAAGACAATAGCCAGGGACAAGCCAGTGAGTACTTTGAATGTACTCGCAAACATTAAGAACACATGTATAATATAATTGATAATCATGCACTGAAAAATTCCATGATCACATCGTCAGTCATAAATAAAACATCTTTTATGCATGCAAGTAGGTTATTTTCATGCAACGTGAATAAGCAGTAATAGAGTGGGAATAAAATGCCGCAGTCGGGCGTCTGAGCGACACCACATAAAGGGCTTTAAAAGAAATGCCACAGTCGGGCGTCTGAGCGACAGCACATAAAGGGCTTTAAAAGAAATGCCACAGTCGGGCGTCTGAGCGACACCACATAAAGGGCTTTAAAAGGAATGCCACAGTCGGGCGTCTGAGAGACACCACATAAAGGGCTTTAAAATAAAATAATCACAATGAATATCCAGGAGGTAGAACCGTCCCAGGGATACTCAATAATACAAATAATGCAACGGGTTAGTCCATCACAAGATAATAATCATGGTCCTCACAAGTAACCAGTCGGTATCCAAGTTTGGTTTAACAATATCTCCTCCAGAGACCGACACTAAGACCAACACTTGACCCATCCCAGACTGTAATCCTTAACCATGGACACGGCTATTCGAATAGGTTTTATCTATGCAGAGGGTGTACTCTTTACCCACGAGTAACGGATTCCTTTAGTCCATCGGGACTAATTCCGTCTACGGCCTTTTAGTTGAAAACACGCCTAACTTGCACACACGAGCTTAACTCATCGGTGTCTGGAATCACCCACGACACTTGTTAAGCAAAACTCTAAGTGGGGAGGCTACAACCTCGCGTAGCATGGGATCAAATTTATATTGCGCGCTCTAAGGGGTGGCCTCCCCTCTCCGTCCCAACCGGAAACACCCATGCCCCCTGACCAGGTGGCATGCCTACCGGCTACAACCGATATCTTCCACCATGGCCTCTCTGTACGGTGTGTGCTTGAAAGGGGTTGACAACTTACTGAACCGTACCCTACCTGTGGCAGGGACAAGTGGTAGTACGAGGCAAGTATGGGGGTTACTGGAACAAGACTTGGTCTACGGTCGACTCAGGAGGTTTATAAGTTCCCTGCATGACATGTATAACAAATATATTTCAACCAACAAAATCACCACTCAATATACCTTACCATGCCATACCGGATGTAACCGTCCCGACGGAGACCGGCGATAAGCTCACGCCTACCCAAGGCAGAGGCTTTTCCCGGATTTCTTTCCGGTATGCATGCAAGGTACATGAGGATGATTACCATCACCAGTATATTCATTTCCAACAGCAAGGAAATCACTAATATGCATTCATGCAAATGATCATATCACATGAAATAACAAGTTCTCCGATATAAGGTGGTGTTATAAACGTGTCAGCTAACACACCAAATATATTATTCCATGGTTCAGAATGCTTGCCTTTAATGGTGTGGAGAGGTGGGGGTGCTCTCCAAAAATTTTGAAAGCTTCCTTCTCTCCCAAAAATCCTATTTCCAAAAATATGCAAATAAGACATATTTCAAAAACAGTACAAAAAAGTTGTTTGGAAAATTTTCAAATAAATCTTAAAATAAACTAGACAACATTTGAGAGATGTAGGAAAATGAATTAATTCATTTGGAGTTATATTTAAAAAGTTATAGGCAGTCAAAGTTGTGGTCAAAATCTGTTTTTAATAAAATCAGGAAAAAGAAAACGTTTCAAAAGAGATTACGCTTTCGGACAGAGAAGACGTATTTGCGCCTTTTATGCCTCCACTTATCCAGTGTGGCTGGCGCGTGAGTCACCGACAGTGGGCCCGCCTGGCCCACTGGTCAGGTTTGACTGGTCCACGCGCGCGTCGTCTCCCCCTGACCGAACAGGGGCGGAGCTCCGGCGAGGCTCGCCGGTGAATGGAGGCGTCCCTCGCTGATCTGAGTGCATGGATGTGCTCAGGAGGTCGAGACGAACTCGGGGGTACCCGCCATGGTCGCCGACGTGGACGGAGTTGCCGGCGACGAGCTTCGCGGCGGAGGGAGCTTCGGGAGCAAGGTGTGTTTGGGGCTACGGTGGTTCCCGATCAAAATCGAGTAGGGGGATGGGTTCACGGGAGGATGAGGAGGTTCCTGGCGAAGAGAACGGAGAGGGGGAGGCCCTGGTGGTGCCGGAATGGCCGGGGCAGAGGCGGCGGCTGCGGTTGTCGGAGATGGGGAAGGAGCCCTCCCCGGGTCGATTGGCTACCAATGAGGGTCCTAGGGAGATGGCTTGGGACTTCCTGCGTGCGGAGACGAGCTCGGGGCTCCTTAAATAGGCGATCGGAGTCCGTTCCGACGGTGGCCGCGGATAAGGTCGCCGGCGACCGCCATTCTGTAGCTAGGGCGTCATGGCGGCGACGAGCGCTAGTGGACACACTCGTGGATGAGCTCGCGTTGTTCCAGGGGTCAGGTGGCGAGCGGGAGAGGCTTGGGCGGCGCTGAACGGAGCAGGGGCTGTCGGCGGCCGTGGTGGCTAGCTCCTGGCCTGTCGGGGACGTGGCGAGGGACTGCTTGGTGTGTTGCGGTGAGAGGGGAGCGAGTGGCGTGGCTCTGAAGTGGTGGCAAGGCCAGGGGCGCGACGCGTCGGCTCGGGCGCGGCACGTGCAAAACGCGTGCTCTGCTCGCGCCCAGAGAACGCACGGAACATGCTCGACGGAATGCCATTGCATGCTAGAGGTCTCGGGTGAGGTTGGGGTTTAATAGACCTAGGTTAAAGTCATCTAGAGGTTTAGTGGACAGGTTAATTTGATCAGAGGTGCAAGTTCACAGTGTAAACTTGAATCCATGCCAAATCTGGCTATGCACATAGGGTGTTTGATAAAATGCCACGGGCACCTAGGCTTTTCTTGGAGTGGCCAAATTCTCCAGATCAGGGTCTCCTTAGATGCATAAGGAGGTGATGAAGTTAGTTTGCCAAAAGCAGAAACTTGTTAGTGCAAGTTTTGCAAAACTTCAATTCTGGACAGAAAGAAAAAGGCATTATTTCATGAACCAAAAATGAACCAATGGGTGCATGCTCCTGGATTTAGGGGTTTGGTAGGGCTGTCTACAAGTAGGAGAAAGCACAAGATCATTGGAGCAAAATTAAATAGGGTTGTAGTAGAAATCACAAGGCTGGACCAGAATGAAAATGAGGTTGATTCACTCAAAATTTTCAAAGAACAGCACTAGGTTTTTGCATAATGTTGAATCATATGCTACTACCAATATCCCATAATTTTGGTGGAGGCTAGAAAGAAATATTTGAATGGGTTGTAGTGCAAAATTGCACTCTGGACCAGAGAAGGAAAAATTGATGCAGAGCTCAACATATTACATGAATAAAAGATATTTTTGTATAAAAATGATTTAAAAACATCACATGACATCTCCAAATTTTGGTTGAAATTTTAAGTGAATTTATCAAATGGTTGTAGTTCAAATATGGCCATATAACCTTGAAAAACATTTTTCAAGAAAATAAAGATCAAGCAATTTAATTAGTTAATTAGTTATACTGATAAAAGAAAAGTTTTTCTTGAGAGGTTAAACAAGTCCAATAACATATTTGAAAGGTTTTCACTCTGGGGAAAAACTCCATAATAACAAGGGAGAAAATGGTTCAAAAATCAAAAGGGAGCCCAGAAAATAAAAGTTTTAATTCCTGGCAAAAAATTTAATTTAATAAAACAAGGCCAAAATTTTGGGGTGTCACAACACTACCCCCCTTAAGAAAAATCTCGTCCTCGAGATTTGTTAAAAGCTATTTTAAGGAAATTATACGCAATAAAAATGTGGCTACAGTGAGAGGGCAATAAGTGGTGAAAAACCACAGTGTGAAATACTGGTGCTGCGTGAAAAAAAATCTACAGTTTGCGACAAAACGTGAGATTTTCTATGCTGGATATAAATTTAGAATAACTTCTAAATTTAAATATACGCGGGTCGTACCCGAGAGCATAGTGCTCTCTCTGGCCGACAGGTGGACCCGGGGCCCACTGTCAGCCTCTTCTTCTCCCTCTGGTTCTCTCTTCTTCCTCTCTCCCGCGCGCTTTTCCACACTTTCTCCACCGGAGATGTCTAGCGCGTAGGGCATCTAGGCCGTACCGCGGTAGTGCGCGGCGTGCTAGCTGTCGGTGCAGCGTGCACTCACCTCGCGGGCCAGCGTGCTGTCGGCACTGCTCGCGGATTCGTCTCCAAACACCGGCGATCGGCGACGAGCGGCGTTGGTGGACTTCGCCCACCGTACACCGAGCTCGAGCTATAAAACGGCCGGGGTGCCCCTCTCTTCTTCCTCTCACCTGGTCTCACTTCTCCTCCTCATTCTTCCTCCATTACTGCTTACAAAAGCTCGGGTTAGGCTCTAATGGCGGAGGCGATGCCGGACTGGTTTGCGATCCTGATATGCGTAGGGCTGGCGACACTGTTGGGGCTCTCCGTGCTCCTGTGCGCGATGATCCTTGATGAGCGTCGCGACGCTGCTGCTCGGGTGTTGGCTCTCCGCAGTGGTGGTGATCACGAGGAGTAGATGGGGTGTGCCGGGTGCTAACCGTTGTTAGGGGGTGATTAGCTGGATGTAACACCGTTGCAAAGTTTTGCAAACAGTGTATGTGTTCGAATGATTATGGTTGTGAGTCTGCTGCCGTGGTGCTGTGAGAAATTAATTAATCCACGCCGTGAGAAGGTGCAGATGTAGCAACTCAGGGAGAAGAAATCTTACTCCAGAATTTTACGAGGGAAAAACAGTTAATTTAAAGGAGCATAAACCACAACAAAAACTACACACATTAGTAGAAGCCAAATAATTGACTCGTCGTACAAACTCAGGGTATCACGCATAAGTCACACACATAAATAAATGTTGCAATAATGAACACCGCAGCGACGTCTAAAATGGGAATGGTAACTGGACGGGGTCCCTAGAAAACGTCTCTGGTACTGGGATACACTCCTCTTCTATCGGGGGAAGTGGATTGACCAGTCGATGCACGTGTCTCTCCTGGTCGGGCCTTAGTGCTCTGCCGATGGAGATCTGAGGATTTAAATCTGCGAGGCTCTGGAGATAACCCATCACACGTTGGGTTGAACGCTCTTGGGCGATGACGTACTGGACAAGGTTGGCCAGGACTGGGTCTCTCTCAATTCGTCCACCGGGAAAAGATGTCACTCCTCCGGGTGCTGCACGGCTCGGGAAGTAATAATACCCTCGTTCGCTGGCATAGGGTACCGCGAATCGAAGGCGAGCAAGCGCTTCGTATGCAATAGCTTCTATGGCCATATGTGGGGTTGGCATAGATTTCCCCACGAAGGAGACCTCCGTTGGATCTTGGTTTGAGTTTACGGGAGGGATGTGTACTGCTGCCCAATATCTCGAGGTGGAAGGGGTAATTCTTGATTTGAACAGCTCGTACTGGGTTGGCTGGGTAGCGCCCATGGTACTGCAGGTAAAATCCCGCAATATCTTGACAAAACTACCTGGGGTTGCATCTGGGGTTCTCAGATAAATGCTAGGGCTCGGCATGGCAAGAAATGATTGTGAGGGTGGTGCACAAGGTGAGAGGTGCTTGGCAAGGTCACGCGGTGGTCTTTTATAGCACCGGAGCTGGGTCATTTTTACCGAGGTGAATGGTAAAGAAAATTTTCAGCTCTATTCCAAGGGTCGGGGTCAAGCCACAGATTCACACATTTCACTACAGTGATGTGTTACTGTGGGGTTGACGGGGTGATTTTTGGTAACTGTGTCCGGGATAGAATTCTTATACTGCATACTGGTGTATCCAGGCAAGGCTACCATTAAAACAGAGGCACGACAACAGGCGGCATTAAATTACAAGGCCACACGATTACAAAGCGAGGGTACACTGGGACTCGATACGACTCGGGTGACTTAGTCTACCTCGTTTACATCCAAGCGGGCGTGCCTTGAGGCTCCTCCACGGGTCTCGTCGTCGGAATTAGCTGGAGTGGGTTGAGGGGCTGCAAGCTCGGGGTAGCGATGAGGACCATCTCGGGGATTGTTGGCCACAATCCTGTTGGAGTGTGCTCCCAATATGCGACGAAGCACTTCTGGGGTTATCGCAGCACCTTGGCCGATGGCTGGGGCAGGCCTCAGGGACTCGATCGGGTGTCCAAACAGCACGACTAGGTTGTCGGCGTTGGGCTCGTTCTCTTCTCTCGCCGGGGCTCGACGAACCAGCTCTCCACGAGCTGCGATTAGATCAATAGTGATTTGATCGCACAGTTCCTCTAGTGCACTTACATAGCGCACTAGGTGCAACAACGCAGGATCCGTCTTGTGATCTCCGTTGGCAACTTGGGGTGGTCTACCATACCCTTCACGTCTGGGGTAGTAGTGGAACGAGCGACAGTTAACTCTGGGAGACAAGTGCCGGAGATGAACTATAGCCTCTCGAGCAGCTAGTTGGATGGCTTGAAGCTCAAAGGAAGTTGTTCTTCCGGTGAACCTGCAGGGGCGCTCGGGCTCTAGACCCCTACCGTAGATGTGTACAGTGGCCCGGAATTGACGGCTCTCACCGCTCATGGGTCCTTGGAACACAACATATTCTGGGGGCTCTTCTAACGCATAGGCACGACGGGTGAGGTTTGCGAGTATGGTCACAAAGCCTCCAAGGTTGGTTGATGTGGTCTCATTGTGTACGACAGGGCCAGGCGTTGTAGCTTGGTTTGGGGTAGAGGCTGTGCTGTGCTGTGTTTGGGCTAGCGTGCCCCTTTCTATAGGAAAAAGGGGACAGAGTCTTCCTTTGCACGCTTGCGAGAAAGGACTATTTAGGGGCCGGTCACTGGCGCATGAGCGACAGGTTAGGTTGATAGGTTGGGCACCGACTGCTAAAAGGTGTTGTGTTACTGTGTGGCTATCTTGCACGAGAAGCTTGGCTGGGGTTTGGTGGGTTGGTTTGCCTAAGCTTATAGACCCGGCTAAGATAGGATTAGCCAATGGTCAGCCTGGCTCTGATACCAAGTCTGTCACGACCGGGTTTTCCGGGTATAAATTTCCAGAAAAAGACCGTCGTGCTCATCAGTCCCAGGATTACTGTTAGCTGATGAGGCTCTAACTTGATACAAAAATTCCAAGCAGAATACAAAAAATATGTGGTACAAGACCATTCTGGCCTGTGAGTACAACAATTGGGTTTCTAGTGGTCGATAGCGGAAGCGGTTTGTGAGACATCAGTGTCTATGGGACTCCATTTCCCACAGGAACAGCTGACCAGGTTAACTCCTATCTTCGCGAGGCTGCTATCACCGTTGCTTAGTTTCCAGGGCTGTCATCGCCACGCTCCTCTCCAAGCAAGCAATCTGGCCAAGACAATAGCCAGGGCCAGTGAGTACTTTGAATGTACTCGCAAACATTAAGAACACAGGTATAATATAATTGATAATCATGCACTGAAAAATTCCATGATCACATCGTCAGTCATAAATAAAACATATTTTATGCATGCAAGTAGGTTATTTTCATGCAACGTGAATAAGCAGTAATAGAGTGGGAATAAAATGCCGCAGTCGGGCGTCTGAGTGACACCACATAAAGGGCTTTAAAAGAAATGCCACAGTCGGGCGTCTGAGCGACACCACATAAAGGGCTTTAAAATAAATGCCACAGTCAGGCGTCTGAGCGACACCACATAAAGGGCTTTAAAAGAAATGCCACAGTCGGGCGTCTGAGCGACACCACATAAAGGGCTTTAAAAGGAATGCCACAGTCGGGCGTCTGAGCGACACCACATAAAAGGCTTTAAAATAAAATAATCACAATGAATATCCAGGAGGTAGAACCGTCCCAGGGATACTCAATAATACAAATAATGCAACGGGTTAGTCCATCACAAGATAATAATCATGGTCCTCACAAGTAACCAGTCGGTATCCAAGTTTGGTTTAACAATATCTCCTCCGAAGACCGACACTAAGACCAACACTTGACCCATCCCAGACTGTAATCCTTAAACATGGACACGGCTATTCGAATAGGTTTTATCTCTGCAGAGGTTGTACTCTTTACCCACGAGTAACGGATTCCTTTAGTCCATCGGGACTAATTCCGTCTACGGCCTTTTAGTTGAAACACGCCAAACTTGCACACACCAGCTTAACTCATCGGTGTCTGGAATCACCCACGACACTTGTTAAGCAAAACTCTAAGTAGGGAGGCTACAACCTCGCGTAGCATCGGATCAAATTTATATCGCGCGCTCTAAGGGGTGGCCTCCCCTCTCGGTCCCAACCGGAAACACCCATGCCCCTGACAAGGTGGCATGCCTACCGGCTACAACCGATATCTTCCACCATGGCCTCTCTGTACGGTGTGTGCTTGAAAGGGGTTGACAACTTACTGAACCGTACCCTACCTGCGGCAGGGACAAGTGGTAGTACGAGGCAAGTATGGGGGTTACTGGAACAAGACTCGGTCTACGGTCGACTCAGGATGTTTATAAGTTCCCTGCATGACATGTATAACAAATATATTTCAACCAACAAAATCACCACTCAATATACCTTACCATGCCATACCGGATGTAACCGTCCTGACAGGGACCGGCGATAAGCTCACGCCTACCCAAGGCAGAGGCTTTTCCCGGATTTCTTTCCGGTATGCATGCAAGGCGCATGAGGATGATTACCATCACCAGTATATTCATTTCCAGCAGCAAGGAAATCACTAATATGCATTCATGCAAATGATCATATCACATGAAATAACAAGTTCTCCGATATAAGGTGGTGTTATAAACATGTCAACTAACACACCAAAAATATTATTCCGTGGTTCAGAATGCTTGCCTTTAATGGTGTGGAGAGGTGGGGGTGCTCTCCAAAATTTTTGAAAGCTTCCTTCTCTCCCAAAAATCCTATTTCCAAAAATATGCAAATAACACATATTTCAAAAACAGTACAAAAAAGTTGTTTGGAAAATTTTCAAATAAATCTTAAAATAAACTAGACAATATTTGAGAGATGTAGGAAAAAGAATTAATTCATTTGGAGTTATATTTAAAAAGTTATAGGCAGTCAAAGTTGTGGTCAAAATCTGTTTTTAATAAAATCAGGAAAAAGAAAACGTTTCAAAAGAGATTACGCTTTCGGACAGAGAAGACGTATTTGCGCCTTTTACGCCTCCACTTATCCAGCGTGGCTGGCGTGTGAGTCACCGACAGTGGGCCCGCCTGGCCCACTGGTCAGGTTTGACTGGTCCACGCGCGCGTCGTCTCCCCCTGACCGAACAGGGGCGGAGCTCCGGCGAGGCTCGCCGGTGAATGGCGGCGTCCCTCGCTGATCTGAGTGCATGGATGTGCTCAGGAGGTCGAGACGAACTCGGGGGTACCCGCCATGGTCGCCGACGTGGACGGAGTTGCCGGCGACGAGCTTCGCGGCGGAGGGAGCTTCGGGAGCAAGGTGTGTTTGGGGCTATGGTGGTTCCCAATCAAAATCGAGTAGGGGGATGGGATCACGGGAGGATGAGGAGGTTCCTGGCGAAGAGAACGGAGAGGGGGAGGCCCTGGTGGTGCCGGAATGACCGGGGCAGAGGCGGCGGCTGCGGTTGTCGGAGATGGGGAAGGAGCCCTCCCCGGGTCGATTGGCTGCCAATGAGGGTCCTAGGGAGATGGCTTGGGACTTCCTGCGTGCGGAGACGAGCTCGGGCTCCTTAAATAGGCGATCGGGGTCGGTTCCGACGGTGGCCGCGGATAAGGTCGCCGGCAACCGCCATTCTGTAGCTAGGGCGTCGTGGCGGCGACGAGCGCTAGTGGACACACTCGTGGATGAGCTCGCGCTGTTCCAGGGGCCAGGTGGCGAGCGGGAGAGGCTTGGGCGGCGCTGAACGGAGCAGGGGCTGTCGGCGGCCGTGGCGGCTAGCTCCTGGCCTATCGGGGACGTGGCGAGGGACTGCTTGGCGTGTTGCGGTGAGAGGGGAGCGAGTAGCGTGGCTCTGCGGTGGTGGCAAGGCCAGGGGCGCGACGCGTCGGCTCGGGCGCGGCACGTGCAAAACGCGTGCTCTGCTCGCGCCCAGAGAACGCACGGAACATGCTCGACAGAATGCCATTGCATGCTAGAGGTCTCGGGTGAGGTTGGGGTTTAGCAGACCTAGGTTAAAGTCATCTAGAGGTTTAGTGGACAGGTTAATTTGATCAGAGGTGCAAGTTCACAGTGTAAACTTGAATCCATGCCAAATCTGGCTATGCACACAGGGTGTTTGATAAAATGCCACAGGCACCTAGGCTTTTCTTGGAGTGGCCAAATTCTCCAGATCAGGGTCTCCTTAGATGCATAAGGAGGTGATGAAGTTAGTTTGCCAAAAGCAGAAACTTGTTGGTGCAAGTTTTGCAAAACTTCAATTCTGGACAGAAAGAAAAAGGCATTATTTCATGAACCAAAAATGAACCAATGGGTGCATGCTCCTGGATTTAGGGGTTTGGTAGGGCTGTCTACAAGTAGGAGAAAGCACAAGATCATTGGAGCAAAATTAAATAGGGTTGTAGTAGAAATCACAAGGCTGGACCAGAATGAAAATGAGGTTGATTCACTCAAATTTTTTAAAGAACAGCACTAGGTTTTTGCATAATGTTGAATCATATGCTACTACCAATATCCCATAATTTTGGTGGAGGCTAGAAAGAAATATTTGAATGGGTTGTAGTGCAAAATTGCACTCTGGACCAGAGAAGGAAAAATTGATGCAGAGCTCAACATATTACATGAATAAAAGATATTTTTGTATAAAAATGATTTAAAAACATCACATGACATCTCCAAATTTTGGTTGAAATTTTAAGTGAATTTATCAAATGGTTGTAGTTCAAATATGGCCATATAACCTTGAAAACCCATTTTTCAAGAAAATAAAGATCAAGCAATTTAATTAGTTAATTAGTTATACTGATAAAAGAAAAGTTTTTCTTGAGAGGTTAAACAAGTCCAATAACATATTTGAAAGGTTTTCACTCTGGGGAAAAACTCCATAATAACAAGGGAGAAAATGGTTCAAAAATCAAAAGGGAGCCCAGAAAATAAAAGTTTTAATTCCTGGCAAAAAATTTAATTTAATAAAACAAGGCCAAAATTTTGGGGTGTCACAGTCTAGCCAGGCATCATATATGTGAATTTTGCAATGCCACCCTGGTTAGCCAGTCATCTTATATGTGAATTATATCATGCCATCATTTTTTTATTACATGTTAAATTTGTCAACAGTTTTAGTACATTCAATTACTCTTCTTGTGCATCAGCCATTTGGCACGGTCATGGAAAAATCTGTAGTGGAAACAAGGTCTTCAGAGCAGACAATGCTATCTGACGAAGTGCATGTCTTGCTGGTTACCGATAGCTCCTCAGAGGAGGATTCAGAGGTAGATGACCAGTCATATCCC
>NC_057809.1:123546555-123680542 GCF_018294505.1 Triticum aestivum | reverse complement strand
GCAGGGTTATGTTGCTCATATCATGCGTATGGTATCTTGCATTGCTATGTCATTTGCTTAGTTTAGACATGCTTTGTGTGAATGCACCTGTTTAGTGTCTAATTACCATATATGTGAATTATGCAATGTCATCTTGTTGCAAGACATTATATATGTGAATTATGCAATGTTGTCTTGTTGCAAGGCATTATGTATGTGAATTATGCAATGCCATGCTGTTTAGGCAAGCGTCATATATGTGAATTATATCATGCCGTCCTTTTTTGTATTTCTCATTGCTTTTGTCGATAATGTTTGTATATTCAATTGCTCTTCCTGTGCATCAGCCATTTGAATTGGTGATGGAGAAATCTGGAGTGAAAACAAGGTCTTCAGAGCAGACAATGCTACCTGCTGAAGCAGATATCTTGTTGGTTACATATAGCTCTTCAGAGGAGGATTCAGAGGCAGATGACCAGTCCTATTATCCTCGTGAGGTGTATGCTCAAACTTGGCAGGGTTATATTACTCATATAATGCATATGTTGTATTGCAATGCTTAGTTTTTACATCATATACACAATATTGAATGCCATCTCCTTAGTTGACACATCATATATGCGATTGCCCTCTGCTCACTTCCTTAGTATATAAATCATATATTTGAATTATGTCATGCCATGATGTTTACATAGACAACATGTATTTGAATTATGGCATGCCAACCCATTTTCCAAAGACATAATATAGTTATATCATCTCATTCTGTTTACATAGTCATCATATTTAAATTATGTCATTCTATTCGTGAATTATATCATGTCATCATGTTTCCATCAATGTCATGTTTGTGATTTATGGCATGCCAACCACTTTAATAGACACATCGTATAGTTATATCATGTCATCTTGTTTACATATTCATCATATTTTGAAGTATGTCATTCTATCCTGTTTAGTTAGCCATCATACATGTGCAATTGTGTCATGCTATCCTGTTTAATTAGCCATCATATATGTGAAATTATGTCCTGCTATTCTGTTTGCTTAGACAACATAACTGTGAATTATTTCATGCCCTGTTTTCTTCCCTACTATCCATTGCACCTGTCTATCTTACAATGTCTGTACATTCAATTACTTTTCTTGTTTATCAGCTATTTCAATTGGAGGGAGTGATGGCAGTATCTGTGGGAGTAAAAACACGGTCTTCAGAAAAGATCGTAATACCTGTCGATGCAGATAGAACCACGGTTGTACTTGCCCAAGAACCAGCCCCACCACACATAACCCACACTCATGCAGATTGTACCCCTACCCAGTTGGACAGAGAACCAGCTACACCCCTTCTAACCCCAACCCCAGCAGATAGACACCCAGTTCCCATTGACACAGCACCGTCTCCACCACAGAGCACCCAAACACGAGCAGTTAGTAAGGCAACTGCAGTGCCCAAATCACGAGGACCACCACTCCGAACCCGAAGTCAACGCTTAAAGCAGAAGAAGAATTGTTCTCAGGTCAGGTTCCGTAGCTATGCTTCATACTACTTTGCTCTTGCATCACTATATTTACTGATACCAACTAATTTCAAATTTGAAGGATGCAATTGAAACTCCAATGGCGCAACAAGTATGTTTTAAACCTGTTTCTTCAACGTGTTTGGCTGTTTTCTGTTGTAACTTGCTCTATGTTGATTTCAGTTTCAATTGAATAAACAATTATGTTCTCATGCCATGCACATTACAAGTGTTGTTATTACTGTGTAGTTTTCCACACTTATATTCTGTCTATGCTGCGTTGTCTTAAATAGATATGATTCGAACTGTATCTATCTTGATTTGGCAACATAAACTAGAATGATATAGACCATACAGTGACCATACTACATAGATATATGTTTGTTTCATGTTGTTATCCTGTCCACCTTACTACTGAACTGGTTTACCGAAATGAGTTTCATATACTACATTGTAAACCTGAGATGTGTTTGTTTGTTTCTCTTTTAGAACGCGGATAAAATATTGGAGAAGAGTACCCTGTTATGCAATGGTAAAGGAAGTAATGCAGATAAGGTTCAAGATAGTGAGACATCCCTGTTGGTCTCCAAGAAAGCTGATAAAAACTATATTGAAGACACTGAGACAACCCCAAAGTCTTGTCTTGATGTAGTGTTCGAGATACTGGCTACCACTGCTGGCACCAGCTCTTCGAACTCATTGCCTGAATCAGTTCGGCTTCTTGAGTCTCAACTTCAAGTTGAAAGACATCGATCAGATGTTATGCGACAGGAAGCCGAAGGACTGAGGAAGTCCCTACAGAATTCAGATGCATACTTTCTGGTGCAACAGCAAGCGCTGGAGGACTTAAGCGCCAAACAAGAGAAACTTAATAAGCTTGCTAAGCATCTTGCCAGCATTATGGGTACCCAGGATATTGTTTCTTGAGCTCTTCTGAAGTGGTTTCAGTTCTGAACTTGTTTTGCTGCGGCGTTTATATGCTGTTGTGTTCCCTATATTTGCACTGGTGGCGAACTTTGATGCCCAGTGGATGTAATATGTGTAATAGCCGTGATAGCCTAGTGTAAGTTGCTTGCTTATTTATTTCCTTGTTGTCTTGTTTATTTGTTTGCTTGTAGTCAGTGCAGTTCTTTTTCTGCGGTTTGCTAGTGGCTGCAATAACCTATTTTTTAAAACTAGGCCACAATAACCATGGGCTAATATTTACTGTAGTGACACTGGGCCTCCTACGGGCCGTAGAAACAGTGGGCCTTCTACGGGCCGTAGAAACAGTGGGCCTTCTACGGGCCGTAGAAACAATGGGCCTTCTACGAGTCGTATCATCAATGGGCCTTCTATGGGTCGTATCATCAATGGGCCTTATACGGGCCGTATGATCGATTGGCCAAACATGGGCCAAACAGATCGCATTCTCGCCGTAAATGGGCTAGAGTTGGAATCGTCTGTAAATGGGCCGACCATAATGGGCCATCGTTAATAGGCCGTATTTGATGACGCTATGAAAACGGCCCAACGTATTAACAGACGACAAACGGGCCGACTGTAACCATGGGCTGAATTTGGCCCACAAGCAGAAAATGACAGTAACAGGCCGTAAGTAAACGAATGCTGGAAATGAGCCCAAGAATAAATGGGCTCTGAGAAGGCCGAAAGATAACATGGGCTGGAGACGGCCCAACGGAATAACGGGCCATTAATGGGTATAAAGTGATACACTGTTCATTACGGGCAGTTTCACCACGGGCCGTTAATGGGTGTAAAGTGATACACTGTTCATTACGGGCCAGTTTCAGCATGGGCCGGTAATGGGCCAAGAGTTACAAAGGGGCCTCATATGGGCCGAAAGACGTCATGGGCTATACATGGGCCAGAAGTGAAAACGGGCTGGAATCATATTGGACGGCCCAGATGACGCTACTAGGCCTAATTCGGATAGGGCGTAACGGGCCTTGGGTTAGCGGGCTGTAAATGGGCTATATGCGAACAGGCTGTTAACAGGCTTTCCATGGGCCGGCCCGCCAGCTTTTGACCAAGTCAAATGGGCCGGCCTTTTCACAGGAATGGGCCACTGTTGGGCCGTGCCACGTGTCGACGTATCATAGGCGCCTTCTGTCTAGTGAGTGGATGACACCTGTCCCAACGATGAGCCGACACGTGCTTCCTCTAGCCAATGATGATTTTACACGTGGAAAATCCCCATTGGTTGGGGCTGTTAACGGGTTATCGGATCCAAAACCCGACCCGATAGCTTAACGGCGTTCCATTATGATGGATGCCACGTGTCGGTCACCCTTAACAAAAGCACTTCTGTGACGCGTGATTTATTGTCATGGAAGTGGACACTTCCGTAATGATAATTTTGGTAATGTCATGCAACACTTCTATGACAGCACAGGTATGACTATCTTGATTCTGTCATAAATTTGTCATGAATGTACATGCATGACAAAAAAGCGACCTACAGTGAAAAACACGTATCATCACGGAAGTGTATTTTTTTGTAGTGTGTGTTCCATGTTTCGCAATTGAGACGATGCATATCCCCGCCTGAGAAAAGGACTGCAATGACTGAGATAGAATTGGCAGAGGATTTAACATATGAAGAAAGATCGTTCAAAATTTTGGATCAAATGGAAAGGGTCACTCGCAGCAAAGCCAGAAAATTTTACAAGGTTCAGTGGGAGCATCACACAGAGTCAGAAGCAACTTGGGAGCAGGAAGAATTCCTTAAGGGTCAGTATCCAGAGTGGTTTCCCCAAGCAACCGAATCTCGAGGACGAGATTCATTCTTAGCGTGGGAGGTTTGTGACAGCCTGGTTTTTGCCCTCTTTCATTTGTTTGAGTTTTCATTTGAAATTTTTTGAAACTTGGAGTTTTTGAATCTTTTCATTTGGACTTAAACACTTGGGCATCCTTGGCTTTCACCCAAGTGTTCATTTCTCTCCCAAACCATCAATTCACTTCTGATCCACCTCAAAATAACCTTTGGAATATTTTTCTTAAATGAAAAATATTCAATTTCTCTCTAAAACCCTAAGCCAAACCTGTTTGCTCCAAAGCAACCCTAATTTTTATGGCTCAGAAAATTCTGAGATAATTCACAAATATTCTAGAGACCCTAAGGCACCTCCCTGAGCAAAAATATTTCATCACTTTTTGGGATATTTTTGCTACAGAAAATCTTTTCTGTTCTGGACAGAAATGGTGGTTTCTACAGCAACTACCACTTTACTTGCTCCATTTGACCTGATCTTTCTTGTGCTTATTTACCATAGTAACTCTAAGCTAGCCTCCAAAGCACAGCTTCAAACTCCCAGCCATTTGACCACAGTAACACCTCAAAGTTACTGTCCAGAAACTTACCAGACTTGTAAAACTTTCTCTACTGCACCTGGATCCAAACCCAACCGTGGTAAACTTCAAAACCACCACGAACAACATGCCAGACATGGTTTTTGGATGAAGGTCGGCCTGTGGAGGGAGTTCACGCGGTGACCGCGCGTGTCCATGATGCCAGGCATGCGTGTCGACGCGCTCTGGGAGCCGCCGAGCGCTCTGTTCGCGTGTGCTCGCTTCCCCCGCCTGCCAAACCTAGCCAAAGCTCGCCACCATCATCGTCTCGACACCATTAACTCCACCCTGGCACTCGCCGACGTTGGAGCTCGCCGCAACGAGCACGGGCAAGGTCCAGCCAGCCCAACAGTGTGTGCGCACTGTGCTCGTCGTCACCCCCTCGACCCTGTGCTCATCTCCGCTCACCCACAGTGGCCGCGTGACCTCCGTCGCCTTCTCCCCCTCTCACTGACGCCGCTCGTCGCTGGGCACCGTGGACGGGTGTCCACCGACGAAGCCCGAAGCACCCTCGCCGCTCGCCTATATATAGAGCCCCTCCCCACCCTCTCCGAGCATCCTCCAGCACTCACACACACTCCACGGTAGAGTAGGAAGCCATAGCCAGGCCGGACAGGCCTCGGGCCGCCGTCCCCGAGCTCGAGCTCGCAGGCGATCCTCTCTGGTCACCGCGGCAGCTCCAGCCCCTCCCAGGTCTGGGCGACCTCTCCAGGGCCTCCGCCTCTCTCCGGTGAGGCCGTCTTGCCCGCTTGGAGCCCTTGGAACAGCCTCTGCTCGCCGTCTTCCCCAACTCCGACGACCTCCTCGTTCTGCCTCCGCCCGCGAGTAAGATTCTGATGCCGTCCGACCACCCCTAGCTACGGTACGGGTACGCGAAGGTGCACCTCGACCTCCTCTTGCCATCCCTCCCTCTCGTTTTGGCCAAAGAGACCTCGTCGCTGGCGAGAGCTCCGGCGAAGCCGCGGCCGTCTCTGTTTTTCTCTCCCTTTTCCCCCACCTGACTACCGGGGCCCGCTAGTCAGTCTCTCTGTACACGCGCGAAGCGGTACGAGTGGTGGAGCCCCTGGGCTTTTATGCCTTCGACATCACCCCCCAGTCTTTTTCTTTTTATTCAAATTCATTTGAATTTACAGAACACTTCAAATAGTTATTACTTTTTAACCATAAGTCCAGATGAATTGATTCTTTTTGCATTGTGTTCTTTGAAGAAAATCTAACAGCTCACCAAAGATGAGATTTTTCTGAGCTGTTTAGAATTTCTGGTGAATTTCAGAAGTGTTCTAGATATTTTCCTTGTGTGTTTAAAATTATTTTCAGAAGGTGAGGCTTGTCTTGACGATCACCAGGAGGCTTGTGAACCTCACCTGCACTAAGGCAAGCCACAACAACATTTTTATGATTCCATTTCAATATTTGTGATTTCCTTACTTGGATGAAATAATTAATCCATGCATTTAAATAATTATTGAGTTATTTGTATTCTGTTAAATGTTGAATAGTTGTTATGCTTGATTTACAGAATAGTTGAAACTAGTCTAGTGGATAAAGCAAGTTAAGATTTATTTGAGGTGATATTAGAAATAATTTTGTTATGCATGATAGTTATCTTAACTATATTTTTGCCTTCCTAAAATTGATAAGAATTTGTTAGCAAATATTCTGTTAAATATTTTGTTAAATCATATTACTTGTTTTACAGAAAGTTTGAACTTAATTTAGTGATAAAGAAAGTAAGAATTGTTGATAGTGAAATCTTTTGTTATGCATATGAAAAAGTTATCGGAATTGCTTTCTTGCGTAAGAAATCAATGAAACTTGTTGCAAAATATTTTGATTAAGTTGTGAGTCATCTGTAGAGTAACGTGGGTTGTTGACGGTTATGCTTGGTGCATATATGACATCGGTTATTTTTACGATACATGTGTTATTTTGCATTTCATGGCATGCTATGACACCGGTCATTGTTAGTTTAAAGTTGAAACTGAAAATAACTCAACTTGAATACACCGTTGACTGGGTCATGGTGCCGCTGAATCGAGTCTTTCCAGTGCAACCACATTTGCCTTTATGGGGGGCCTTGATTCGGTCCATTGACACGGCCTCTGGTCGGTGCCTCCATCTAGGGAAGGTTATGTCGTGTTTGCCCTGGCCCGGCAAGCAGACTTAACCTTGTGTGCTCGTTGATAAGATTATGGTACCGATTTCCCCTAGTGGGAGTTTCCCCAAGTGGGAGTTTGACCACGATGGTGGTCAGGGTGTCTTTGGTAGACACGGGGCCACCCAGGACCAGCCCGTTGTGGATTTGGGTCGGAGTGGCCGGGAGAGTGCTGTGGCAATGGAGGGGTTTCATCGGAATGCCGTTGGTCCACCCGAATGGGAGTACGAGGCCATGGGTTCCGTGGTGTGGGTCCAGTGTGCTACCTCTATAGAGTGTATAATCTATCGATTGCCGCGTCCATGGTTAAGGACACCTCGTAGTAGGTCCCACCATGAGTCAACGAATGATAAAAATTGCACACTAAGTTGTAAACTTTGCATTGTCAAGGATGGCAGAAAGGCCATCGCGGAATTTGGGACCAGATATTGGTCGTGGTTGTGATCGCCGTAAGGATCACGAGTCATTTTGTTAAAGACCACATTGGTGGTGTGTTTTACCACGTTGGTGGTGTGTTTTACCACATTGGTGGTGTTTGTGATCAGAGTATGATCACGGTTGGTAAGTTGTCCCGAGGGACGTTCGAGCATGATCACAGCATGTTGACATATAGTGTTGCATCATTAATAATTAGCTAAATATCATGATATTGTTTGTCATTATGATTATGCTTGTTGTGAGCTTGCAAGTACATTCAATGTACTGACCTGGCGTGTCATGCCAGATTTCAGGAAAGTCTCGTTGGAAAGGAACGATGTTCGAGTCTAGATCGTGTCCACATCGGTGTCCCTGTGATATGGAGCTTCCGCTACGACATTATTCCGCTGCCACGTAGTTGTTCGAATCGAGGCCCCTTTATGTTCACTAAATAATGTACATATTGTTCAGCCGCACCGAGTGTGCCGCTTGGCCTCGACCGCTGTTGTAATTTGAACTCTGTTCCGCTAGTATCAATAAAGCAGTTATTTTCTGTACCAATTTGTTGTGTGTTGCCAAAAGACATGGTCTCTGGGCTGGCAATGCAGGGTAAACCGGTCGCTCTGAGCCGGGGTGCCACAGAGATTGAAAGCACAAGTGCTCCCTAGGTGGTTTTGGTAATTAATGTCAACATATCTCTTGTTGGACTAACACTTTTACCTAGTATGTTTCAGATAAGTTCAACAATGAAGTGGCATGGACTAGAGGATGTGGAACCCTTCAAAATGCTAAGGACAAAGGATTGGCTCAAGCTCCAAGCTCAAGGCTCTACATTTTCTATTTTAGTGATCCAAGATCACATTGAGTCTATAGGAAAAGCCAATACTATTAAGAAGGGATGAGGTGTTGCTAAATGGATTGCTTGCTTAAAATGCTTAGTGATATGCTCCAAAGCCCTCAACCACTTTCTCACTTCCAAATATGTCCCACACCACATATCCAACTCGGCCCCACCGATTCTTTCTATCCAGAGCCATCGAGTTTAGTTGACATAGCCACTGCCAGAAACCCTAATCAGTTCGATCTCACTGATGGGATCTCGGTCTCACCGAGATGGGCTTGCAAACTCTCTGTCGCCTATTGCAATATTTTCGGTCCCACCGAGATATGCAATCGGCAACAGAGAGTTTGCAAGCCCATCTCGGTGAGACTGAGATCCCATCGGTGAGATCGAACTGATTAGGGTCCCACCGAGATATGCAATCGGCCCCACCGAGTTTGCTTGGCTAACTCTCTGTTTCACTTATTACCCAAATCGGTCCCACCGAGTTTGAGTAATCGGTCAAACCGAGTTTTGGATTTACCCTAACCCTAGCACATCGGTCCCACCCAGTTGATCCAGTCGGTCCCACCGAAAACCCTAACGGTCACTAGCTTTGCTGAATCGGTCCGACCGAGTTTAACAATTCGGTCCCACCAAGATTGGCAAGTTGTGTGTAATGGTTAGATTTTATGTGGAGGCTATATATACCCCTCCACCACCTCTTCATTCGTGGAGAGAGCCATCAGAACAAACCTACACTTCCAACCTACTTTTTCTGAGAGAGAACTACCTACACTTGTGTTGAGGCCAAGATATTCCATTCTTACCATATGAATCTTGATCTCTAGCCTTTCCCAAGTTGCTTTCCACTCAAATCTTCTTTCCACCAAATCCATATTCTGTGAGAGAGAGTTGAGTGTTGGGGAGACTATCATTTGAAGCACAAGAGCAAGGAGTTTATCATCAACACACCATTTGTTACTTCTTGGAGAGTGGTGTCTCCTAGATTGGCTAGGTGTCACTTGTGAGCCTCCGACAAGATTGTGGAGTTGAACCAAGGAGTTTGTAATGGCAAGGAGATCGCCTACTTCGTGAAGATCTACCGCTAGTGAGGCAAGTCCTTCGTGTGCGACGTCCATGGTGGGATAGACAAGGTTGCTTCTTCGTGGACCCTTCGTGGGTGGAGCCCTCCGTGGACTCGCGCAACCGTTACCGTTCGTGGGTTGAAGTCTCCATCAACGTGGATGTACGATAGCACCACCTATCGGAACCACGACAAAACATCCGTGTCTCCAAATTGCGTTTGCACACTCCAATCTCATCTCTTTACATTCTTGCAAGTTGCATGCTTTACTTTCCGATGCTCATATACTCTTTGCATGCTTGCTTGATATGTATTGTGATTGTTAAACTTGTGCCAAAACTCCACGTCAACTTAAAGAAATTAAAAACTGCAAGTTTTAGCAATTAGTGTCTAATCACTCCCCCTCTAGACACCTCTTCTCGATCCTTTCATTTCCCTTCAATCATAAGAGCCTTATCTACCAACTCCTGGTAATTGTTGAATGTTGCCACCATCAACTGCATGCTCATCTCATCATTCAGCCCTTCCATAAACTTCTCCTGCTTCGCGGCATCTGTGGCCACATCATCATGGGCATAGCGAGATAACTTGCTAAACTCATCCATGTACTGAGCCACAGTACAGTTCCCCTGGAGTAAGTTGCAAAACTCACGCTTCTTCATGTTCATAGCTCCAGTTGAGACATGGGTTGTGCGGAAAGCTTGCTGGAACTGATCCCATGTAACAGTGGCTATAGGGTAGGTGACAGTGTAATTCTCCCACCATGAGGCTGTTGGTCCATCCAACTGATGTGCAGCAAAACACACCTTCTCAGCATCAGTACATCCTGCAGTGGTTAACTCCCTTCCAATCCTGTGGAGCCAATCATCTGCCACTATCGGCTCGGTGCTACTGGAAAACACCGGCGGCTGCAACCTCAGAAAATGGGCTAGGTTATCAACTGGTGGTGGCGGCGGTGGGTTGTTGTTGTTGTTGCCTTGGTTCTGAACTAACAACTGCATCAGGGTATTCTGCTACTGGATCAACTGAGTGAGCTCCGGTGGGAAGGTAAATCCGGGGTCATGTCTCGGAGGCATCTGAGGTTTTTAGAGGGAAGAGAATAGAATAGAATGAGGTCTAATGAGAAAAACACTACCCATATGCACATGAGACAAACACAATCATTTCACTCAATCAATCAAGCAAAGGCATACAATCGATCTAATCTATCGTTACAAAAGTGCTCGGACTATACTATAAACATGGTGGAATACTACTACTGATGTGGTGGTCTGCTAGAAATATTGATCGGTTGAAGACTCCATGATGTCTACTCTAGCTTCGTCTTCATAGTCATCATCGCTATCATCGGGGTCCGAGTCGGTGTCGTCGATGATGATGTAGTCCTCAGAACAAATCTCCTTGGGTTCATCGTCTTCTCCTCCTGGCGCGGGGTCTCCCATGAAGACTCCTAGCTTCCTTTCCAGATCATCATTCTTTTCCACTAGTACGACGATTTCCTCCTCATAATCTTCGCGTGTAGCCTTGAGTTCTTCCTCCAGTTTCGTGATCCTTGTCATCGCCTTCTTCAGATCTATCATGCCTGCGCACATCTGGTTCTTCTGGCGACAAATGTGATGGTTTAACTCCTGGATGAAAGCTGCGATTGATCTATCCTTCCTGGTGTTGATCATCTCCCATTGCTCATCTCGGCGCCCACAAATCTGGTAGATAGTATCCTTAAGCTCCTTATGGTAAACTTCTCCAATGCGTCCCATGGTGATGTGAGCTGCCATACTCTTTCCGACTCCAAGTTGGTGCATCAAAGGAAAACTCTATGGGCTTAGTGACTGGCGCGAATGTCCTTCCTGGAACTTGAACTTGAATCATCCATCGCTCCTCTTCTGGTAAAGTGGCGTTGTAAGTCCCGGTGAAGCTTGGTATTCCAATGTTCAGGTACCTAGTGACTTCCTTCAAGTGTCGTCCAAAAGGTGCTTCTTCATCCGGTTGTGCAAACTTGTTCCTTGCGTCCACCATCCCAAAGAGTAGAAAATGGAGAGAAGTCAGAAATGAGGAGAGAATAGTGATCTAGGGCTTTAGCTTAGTGGTCGTGTCCTACACTCAGCGTGTGCTCTGATACCATCTTGTAGCGACCCGACCTCAAACGGTCAAGTCTCAGTGCTTCAGTGTCATCCCTGGATCGGTAATGCTGACACACACAGTACTCGAAGGATTTATAACAGAGTAGCAATCACACACTTATTACATCGAATGTCTCAAAAGAGAACTTATTGCAATAGATATGCCTTAAGGCCATCTAATACGATAACAGCGGAAGGCTTGGAAGATAAAGTGAGTACATCAACTCCAAAAGCATAGCTGAGCTGCACGGCAACGACCTAACGAACCTTACTCCTCGTCTGAAAAGTCTGCAACATAATACGTTGCAGCCCGGAAACGGGTCGGCACATGGAATATGCTGGCAATATAACATAGTAGAGCAAGAACAGAATAATGCTATCACTATATGCATATTTGGCTGGTGGAAAGCTCTATGGTTATAGTTTTGCGAAAAGCCAATTTTTCCCTAAAACAAAGGATTAAACTTTATTTAACTATCATGGTAGTTGAAACATCATTGAGAAGGTTCCTCCAACTCAATCCCAATTAGAAGTAATTATCAACCCAACAATATTAAGTTAGAGTGATGAGATAGATATGATAATCCAAGTACTAGATACTCAAGATGTCCATAATCGGGGACACAGCTAACCATGATTAGATTGTACACTCTGCAGAGGTTTGCGCACTTTTCCCCACAAGACTCGATCTCCTCCGTTGGATTTCTCGCACTACATGGTGTTTGAGAAACGGATGACCGAGACACAGTATTTCAGAAGCATTAACTCTAACCCCGGGTAGACCGTACCAACCTACATCCCTTTACATTTGCTAGCCTATCACTGGAAGAGGTCATGCAACTTACTCAACTATGCTAGAGCCCATAATAGGTTGTGGCTGCACACGGAAGTTTCTAGCATGAAATATCTCAGTTCCCTTTGAGGCTGGGTGGCAGGCCTTAGGATTATCACACGGGTACTCCGGGATATCCTAGGACAACACTGGATTCTCCAGGTGCCCGACGAGCAATCCACAGAGATGTGTATTTAAGTTGCCACCTTAAGCTGAACCATTAATTAACAATCTCACATTTGTCATGGATTCACTCGCCCAAACTACGTCTACGAGCATAGCATAGCAATATAAGCAATACGTAAAAGTAACTCCCAAAGGTTTGATAATAACAGGGCAATAGGTTCTACCTCATCAACTACTTCCCAACCCACATGTTATATCACAACCTAACCATGCAATGTTTGAGGATTGGAACTAACGCATAAAAACTGGGAGATAAAGGGGTATGATTAAAGTGTTACTTGTCTTGCTGATGATACGCAAAACCTAGAGACTCGTAGTAGCACGCTTCGCACTCCGAGTGTTCTATCGCAAACAAACAATAGCATACATAAGCATTCAAGCAAAGAAGCACGGGCAAATCTCAAATAAAAAGTTCTAACTAGAAAGTTCAACTTAAGAACTCCGGTTTGCAAAAATAATCAAATCAAACGGAGCAACAAAACTCAAACTGCGAGAGAAACAAGATCCGTTTACTAATCTGTACTAAAGTCAAATTTTACAGTACCAAAATCTTGTTCAAGTTGATTAAACAAAAGAGGGTTTCGAGATGAAGTTCTAGGCGCTTGAATCGCCTGATTCCGATAAACGAGCGAAAAGATAAACTAAAACGAAAACCGGATCAGAAATCACGATCGAAAATAATCGCGGAAAATCCGAGAAAAAGAAAACTAACGAACAGGCTAACGAACGAACGTCGCTGTCTACAGCTAACGAGTGAACATCGTTCGTTAAAACTAACGTACGGACAAACGTCCGCTAAATAAACTCAACCGGAAAAAAATAAAACCGATCTATTCTAAAAAAACGAAACTAGGGTTTTCGAAAAAACGAATCGGTTTCTCTCAAAAACCGGCAGCGGCGGGGCGTCTACCTCGGCGGGGCTCCGGCGACATCCGGCGGCTTCGACAGGTGCTCGGGTGCCGACGGGGCGGCAACGACAGGCGGCGGCTGTGGCGCTAGTCGACGGTGCTAGGCGGCAGCGGCGGCGGCGCTAGGCGGCGGGGTGGTTCGGGTGGTGGTGGTGGGGGTCGGGGGCGGTGTATATAAGAGGAGGGGGCGGCTGGCTTGGGGGAGGGGGCAAGGCGGCGGCGCGGGGACAGAGTCCCGGTCAGACTCTGCGGCGTGCGGCGGCAGGCGTCGTCCCACGTCAGGGACGAGGCGGACGGGGCGCTGACTGGGCTGGGTCGGTTGGCTGGGCTTCGGCCCAGTCGGCGGAGTGAAGACTTTTTTTAATGTGCCGCCGAAAAAAATCCTAGAAAAACAAATAAAAAACTAAAAATGGCAAAACAAATTTTCACCATCTAAATAAAATATTTAAAACAAGATGAACATTTTCTTGGCCCTAAAATGCATTTTTGAAAAACGTGCAATTTTTCTAATTCAAATAAAATAGCAATAAACTCTGAATAAAATCACATGTTTGATTTTAATAGTTTTCCTCCCATATTTCATTTATTCTAGAGAAGTCATATTATCTCCTCTCATATATTTTAATATGAAAATATTTTCGGAGAGAAAAATAATTAAAACCAATAATCCTCGTTTCAATATTTGATAAAATTCAAATATGAAAACAGTGAAATTCCCAACTCTCTCCGAGGGCCCTTGAGTTGCTTAGAATTTCGAGGATCGCGAAACGAAATGCAACAAAATATGATATGCATGAATGATCTATGTATAACATTCCAAATTGAAAATTTGGGATGTTACAAACCTACCCCCTTAAGATGAATCTCGAGGGCGAGATTCGGGTTGGCTAGAAAATAGGTGTGGGTGGTCTTTGCAAAGATCATCCCCTCGTTCCCAGGTGGCTTCATCTTCGGTATGGTGACTCCACTGAACTTTGCAAAACTTGATAACCTTGCTGCGGGTGACTCGGCTGGCAAATTCAAGAATCCTGACTGGTTTCTCCTCATAGGTCAGATCACTGTCCAACTGAATTGCTTTCAAGGGCACCGTATCTCTTAGCGGCATATCGGCCATCTCAGCATGGCACTTCTTCAGCTGTGAAACATGAAACACATCATGAACTCCTGACAGTCCTTCAGGTAACTCCAACTTGTAGGCAACTTCTCCCATACGTTCCAAAATTCGATACGATCCTACAAACCTCGGGGTTAATTTTCCCTTAACTCCAAAACGTTTCACTCCTTGCAGAGGTGACACTCGCAGATATGCTCTGTCTCCAATTTCATAGGTTACCTGCGTGTGTTTCGAATCCGCATAACTCTTCTGCCTGGACTGAGCTACCTTTAATCTGTCTCGGATCAAGTTAACCTTCTCTTCAGACTCCTTGATCAAATCTGGTCCAAATAAATGTCGGTCACCAATTTCATCCCACATCAACGGTGTTCTGCACCTTCGTTCATAAAGTGTTTCGAACGATGCCATCTTCAGACTGGCTTGATAGCTATTGTTGTATGAGAACTCTGCGTAGGGCAAATTATCATCCCAACTAGATCCATAATCTAGCGCACTGGCCCTCAACATATCCTCCAGAATCTGGTTGACTCTCTCGGTCTGTCCATCTGTCTGCGGGTGGAAGGTTGTACTAAACTCTAACCTCGTTCCCAAAGTCTGGTGCAGCTGATGCCAAAACTTTGAGGTAAAATGTGTTCCTCTATCTGATACGATGGTCTTCGGAACTCCATGCAGACATACGATCCTCGTCATGTATATCTTGGTCAACTTCGCACTTGTATAGGTGGTTTTCACTAGGATAAAGTGAGCCACTTTGGTCAAGCGATCTACTACTACCCATATAGAATCATATCCTGATTTGGTCCTGGGCAATCCGGTGATAAAATCCATGCCAAGTTTATCCCACTTCCATTCGGCTATCGGCATAGGCTATAACAATCCTGCTGGCTTTTGATACTCTGCATTCACCCTCTGACATACATCACATACAGCTACATACTCGGCAATATCTTTCTTCATTCCAGTCCACCAGAAACGTTCCTTCAAATCCAAATACATCTTGATGTTTCCGGGGTGTATCGAGTATGGTGAGTCGTGGGGAGCCAACGGCTAGAGATGCTCTAAGGAGGAACACACATGGTGTTTAACAGAGCACATATGACCTAACAATTCATTTGCAAAAAGAATTGATGGAACAGGAGCACTACAACACAAGTTACAGTGGAACAAAGTTTGAATTAAATTTAAATTCAAACCAGGTCAAACATATTTGCCTTTGGAGTATACATTACATGATCAACAAGTATTTGATACAGGTTTTCAGACGCAAAAAGAATCAATTGAATAGGATATACGGTTCTCCTGATATGATCAAATGAAGGTATGAGTTCAAATCCGAATTGATCAAATTTGAAATGTTCAAAAGTTAAAACTTATGAGTGAAGTGAAAATAGGGCTCCGGTATGAAACCAACGGAATTGGATTTGTCAAAAACGGAGCTACAGTTGAAAAGTTATGATGAATTGAATTCCAGGGACCTATCGAAAAGTACAGAAACAGTTTCAGGCTGGTCGTAATGGAAAGTATCATATACTAGTGTCATGCATACGATACTAATATATAATAGTACATTCTAGTGCATAGTATCATATGTAAGTATCATAGATGACTTCATTTATTATGATGCATGATACATAGTAGCACAACATTTAATATGATACGGTATCATGATATGATACTCAAACCTCTCTTTCTTCATTTAATTCTATGTCACCTCATCAAATTTGCCTAGTTGGCATGCATGATACTACCTATGATACTCCCATTACAACTAGCCTCAGCCGAAAAAGATTAAAACAAAATTTGTGGACACGTGGCAGTAGGACATTCGTCGTTACCGATTAGTTGAGGAAATAACATAGACCATCGGATTTAAGTGAGCACGGGTGGCTGAGATGATGCCACGTCATAGGATTTGGGCAGAGGGGAAATTTCCTCACCGGAGGTTCGCCGGATTTGAACGGCGGTGGTCTCAGGCGTCGACGAGAAGGCGTCTCCGGTGGTTCTTTGACTTAGGGAAGTGCACGGGGAGGTTGGGCGTGGCACGACAGAATCAGGGGAGTCGTCGGAGTTCCCCGGTGCGTCCTGCATCGACGGCGGGAGCGGATGAACAGGGGCAGCGATTGGTGCCTGTGGCCTTCGGGGCTTCTTCTAGGAGCTCGGTTCGGCGCTTCCAGGAGAAAACAAAAGGGTCAAGGAGTGGGGAAACAACGCGTATATTAAGAAGCGAAGCTCAGAAAGTCGAGGGGATCACCGGAGATGGCCGATTCACTCGCCGGAGTTTTGGCTCTTCGGCGGATCTTCTCGAGGCCAGCGAGCACGAAATCGGGGCGGGCCTCAAGCGGTGATTGTGGGAATCGGTCAAGGGGGTTGAGAGGAGTCTCTTGGTGCCCGCGGGTTGGAGCGAGGGATTCGGGATCGGGCGAATCTCGCGGGATTTGGATCGGGCTCGCTGCAGCTTCGTGCACGGATGGGAGTCCGGCTGATGGTTAAGGACGAAGGCGGGTCAGCGGTGTCAGCGAGAGAGAGGAGATGAAAAGAAAGAAAAAAGACTGGGGCGCCGCTGCTGCTGGGCGCTGCCTGCTCCGCCGCGCGCGCGGGCGAGATTTAGAAGTGGGATGCTCCGATGTGGCCCGTGACGCTGGTTTTATTGTTTATTTATAACCGGGAAAGGAAATATAGCGTATATAAACACCATATCCATTTAGAAAAAAACCAAAAGTTTCTAGAAACTATATACACTAATAAATAGAATAGTGAACATTTTTTCCAGATCAAAATACGTATAAAAAATACATATAATATTTTCGTAAACATTAATTTGACGCTTATAAAATGTTGCATAAAATATTTTTAAACTCCAGAGAAAAATGCAAACAACATTTAAATCATTTCCAACTCTTTTATATTGAAGGAGTCATATTACCGTCTCTCAGTTTTTTATTGGATTTGTTTTAAATGTTGAAACCAAAATAAGAGAATATTAAATTATTCACCAATATCATTCTTTGAGGAAGTCATGTCATCCTCTCTCATATTTGAATTGGGAATATTCTCGAACCCAAAATAAGATCCAAACGAATAATTGGGAAAGTCCTTTTATTCCCTCTCGTTTAATATTCATTTAAAACTCCAGAAGTTTCAAATCCTAGTCAAAATTAACTAACAACAAGGAACACAAGCAAGTTTTTAATTAATCCCATTTAAATAATTAACATTCCAAAATTTAGAATTTTGGAATGTTACACTAAAGGGCCTTACGAACCGGTGATACAGCCCGGTTCTGTACTAGTGCATCCTCATCTTTCACTTGCTTGAAGAATTATCTCTCGGCAAATTTAACCGAGCAATTCTTCAAATACATCACCCATTTTATTCCTCGTTGATTATTCACATATTTCATTGAGTAGAAAATACCCTTTCCAGGAACTTTAGAAGTTTGTAAATAATATAATATGGTTGTGCTTTCTTTCCTCAACCATCATAATCTATTTTGTTGCTGCAAATAATATAATATGGTTGTGCTTTCTTTCCTCAACCATCATAATCTGTTTTGTTGCTGCAGGTACTCAACCATAACAACTAATAGCTCACATTGATTTGTTGGAGATATGCCCTAGAGGCAATCATGTATGATGATATTTCCTATGTGTTTATGAATAAATATAGTCCTTGGACATTATCAATGATGTGTATCAGCAAGTACGTGACTTGTTTGTGGGACTATGCATTGTATGATGACTGTCCTAAAAGGTCCCTAGTCGAAAGGGCTGTGTGGACGTGCAGCCAACTAGACTAGTATATGACACAGTCGATGGCTTGGTCTCACTAGCCATGGAGCATTGGATGCTAACCGGATAATATGGACTTGGAAAGATCTGGTCGGATTCGACGTAGTCGGATCCGAGTCGAGATAAGGTCCGAGTCGGACAGACCCAACTATGAGACGCAGCGATATGTCATCTGTGAGTCTCTAGTACAACATATGTTCTATGTCATAAGACCTAAGCTGACGCATGTACTCGGGATGGTGACAGACTTGCTTTGGGCCGACCAAACGCTACTCCGTGACTGGGTAGTTACAAAGGTAGGTTTCAGGCTTGTCCAGACCCATGTTGCGAGACATGGTCGAGCAAGATAGGATTTGACCCTCCGACCAGGAGAGATATACTCTGGGCCCCTCGTGTGATCTGACCAGGATAAGCATGGCCATGCGACAAGGATTATGAGATAATCTGGTTTGTGGTCGACATCACTGGAACGAGAAAGAGCCCGGGCTAGCACAAGGATGACAGACTCGCCTTGAGCTCGACAACATATATCGTGTGGCAAAAGGAATGGAAGTGTGATGTATAGGTTCGCTAACCAACTTCATAGTCTGCTTGGTGTTCGGCATGCCTTGCCAGAGGCCGCTACCAACCGTGCAGTTCGGAGTTGATCCGAACTGCGACCAAGCCGACTTGAACCTAAGGGGTCGCGCGCTTAAGGGAAGGAACCTACGAGGTCGGATCCGAGGACACTGGTCGGATGTGATCCGAACTGTATTCGGATTGTGGCCGAGTAGACTTATGGGCTTTAGGGTCCGTGCGAGGCCCAAGTGTTGAGCCCGTGACGGACGCCTATATATATAGTGGAGGTGCGGCACACTCATGGGGTTGATCGCTTCGGCGCTGTCACTAGGGTTTGCATGTGTTGCGAATAGACACCTCCACTCGCCGCCGGTTGTGTGATCGGACCTAGCAGTCCGCCGCACGACGTTCCTCCTGCACGCGCGGATACCGTTAGAGGCGGTGCACTTGCGCCGCTCCGGCGAACCTATACGTGGGAACCGACCACCGGATGTACGAGGGAGATCGGACGAGGAGGAGACGATCCACGCGGACGCGCTGCCCCAACTCTTTTTCCGCTGTACGGCACTGCGCGTCTAGTGGTAACGAACTGTGATCCATCTCCCGTAGCATGTTCTTGGTTGTTCTGCGCGTAGGAAATTTTAATTTGCAGTCGACGCACCCTACCGTAGATCCCAACATGATTTTCATTTCTTTAAACCTACGGGACGTGCTATGCGTCGCCTGGTGGATCTTTTCAAAATATCTGTCGGTCTACAAGCCATCCGATCTAACGCAATCTCCAGTCAAGCATCATTGTCACTTTTGCAACAAAAGTCGTGTTGCGAGAACCCTTTTGCAAAACAAGTCATGTTGCAGAAATATTTTGTAATAAAGGTTGTGTTGCAGATTTTTTGCAATAGAGGTCATGTTGCAGAGTATTTTTTTAGATTTTTTTGGCAACAGAGCTCTTGTTGCAATTTTTTTTGTGCAACAGATGTCTTCCCGCAACACATCACTTATTGCAGTGGGGGAGATTCCAACAAGTCAATTGCAAAATCTAGTCTAGTTAATATTTTGCAGTGGGGGAGATTGCAACAAGTCACTTGCTTGCCGCCGCGCCACCACCACCACTTGCTTGCAGGTTCCGTCCAACGCAGCAGCTAGGTCGGAAGCAGGGGAGAATAGGAACTGTGTGAGATGCGTACTAGACCTAGACTATTGAGGCCTCAACTATTGCATGCGTGTGCTGGACCTGACAGAACTGCTGAACGGTGGGCTTCAATTCAACTTGTGGCTATATATGTATATCTATTTTTTCTGTGCCAAAATCTTTGGTATTCCATGGAATACCAAGGAATACCCCTGGCTCCGCTAGTGGTTTTAGTCATCTTGCCCATGAGGCATGGTTCGCAAGTATCAAATGATTCATAATCAAGTGATTCTAAAAGTCCATCTGCATGGAGTTTCTTCATGCGCTTTACACCAATATGACCTAAATGGCAGTGCCAAAAATATGTTGCGCTATCATTATCAACTTTGCATCTTTTGACATCAATATTATGAATATGTGTATCACTACAATCAAGATTCAACAAGAATAGACCACTCTTCAAGGGTGGATATCCATAAAAAAATATTACTCGTATAAATAGAACAACCATTATTCTTTGATTTAAATGAATAACCATCTCGCACTAAACAAGATCCAGATATAATGTTCATGCTCAACGTGGGCACCAAATAACAATTATTCAGGTCTAAAACTGATCCCAAAGTGAAGGAAAAATGCCCTAGAGGCAATAATAAAGTTGCTATTTTATATTTCCTTATTCATGATAAAAGTTTGTTATTCATGCTAGAATTATATTGATCGGAAACCTAAATACATGTGTGAATACATTAACAAATACCATGTCCCTAGTAAGCCTCTACAAGACTAGCTCGCTGGTCAAAGATGGTTAAGGTTTCCAAACCATAGACATGTGTTGTCATTTGATAACGGGATCACATCATTAGGAGAAGGATGTGATGGACAAGACCCATCCGTTAGATTAGCATAATGATCGTTCAGTTTTATTGCTATTGCTTTCTTCATGTCAAATATATATTCCTTCGATTACGCGATTATGCAACTCCCGAATACCGGAGGAATACCTTGTGTGCTATCAAACGTCACAATGTAACTGGGTGATCATAAAGATGCTCTACAGGTATCTCCGAAGGTGTTTGTTGAGTTGGCATAGATCGAGATTAGGAATTGTCACTCAGAGTATGGAGAGGTACCTCTGGGCCCTCTTGGTAATACACATTGAGGGAGTCCTGGATTAGGGGGTGTCCGGATAGCCGGACTATACCTTCGGCCGGACTCCTGGACTATGAAGATACAAGATTGAAGAGTTCGTCCCATGTCCGGAAGGGACATTCCTTGGCGTGGAAGGCAAGCTTGGCGATACGGATATGTAGATCTCCTACCATTGTAACCGACTCTGTGTAACCCTAGACCTCTCCGGTGTCTATATAAACCGGAGGGTTTTAGTCCGTAGGACGAAGAACAATCATACCATAGGCTAGCTTCTAGGGTTTAGCCTCTCTGATCTCGTGGTAGATCTACTCTTGTACTACCCATATCATCAATATTAATCAAGCAGGACGTAGGGTTTTACCTCCATCAAGAGGGCCCGAACCTGGGTAAAACATCGTGTCCCCTGCCTCCTGTTACCATCCACCAAGACGCACAGTTCGGGACCCCCTACCCGAGATCCACCGGTTTTGACACCGACATTGGTGCTTTCATTGAGAGTTCCTCTGTGTCGTCACTTTTAGGCCCGATGGCTTCTCCGATCATCAACAGCGATGCGATCCAGGGTGAGACTTTTCTCCCCGGACAGATCTTCGTATTCGGCAGCTTTGCACTGCGGGCCAATTCGCTTGGTCATCTAGAGCAGATCGAAAGCTACGCCCCTGGCCATCAGGTCAGATTTGGAAGTTTGAACTACACGGCCGACATCCGCGGAGACTTGATCTTCGACGGATTCGAGCCACACCCGAGCGCGCCGCACTGTCACGATGGGCATGATCTAGCTCTGCCGCCGAACAGTGCCCTGGAGGCCGTACCTGTGTCCGCTCCGACCCCTAGCTCAGAGTTGATCACACCAATCGAGGATGGGTGGTTAGACACCGCCTCAGGGGCTGCAATCTCTACGGCGATTGAGCCGAACACCAGCCCTATTCTCTGCGAAGCCCGTGACTCCAAGGAGCTGGACTCCTCTCCTGACTCCAAGCCCTCCGCGCCCCTACCGATCGAACCTGATTGGGCGCCGATCATGGAGTTCACCGCCGCAGACATATTTCAGCACTCGCCCTTCGCAACATTCTAAATTCACTAAAGTCTCTCTCTTTATCAGGAGAGCCCTGGCCGGACTATGGTCAGCAAGGTTGGGATGCAGATGATGAAGAAATTCAAAGCCCACCCACCACCCACTTCGTAGCCACTGTCGATGATTTAACCGACATGCTCGACTTCGACTCCGAAGACATCGACGGTATGGACGCCGATGCAGGAGACGATAAAAAATCAGCGCCTATAGGGCACTAGAAAGCCACCTCATCGTATGATATATACATGGTGGACACCCCAAAAGAAGGCAATGGCGATGGAACAGCGGAGGAAGACCCCTTCAAGATGCGGCCTAAGCGCCGGCGTCAGCGGCGCCGCTCTAAATCCCGCCAAAGCAAAAACGGTGATTCCGGCACGGGAGATAATAATACCCCAGATAGTGCCGAAGACAACCACCTCCAGCAAGATTCAATACAGGAGGATAGAGAAGCTAGCCCTCATGAGAGAGCGGCAGACAGAGAGGTCGAGGAAGATAATTATATGCCTCCCTCCGAAGACGAGGCAAGCCTCGACGACGACGAATTTGTCGTGCCGGAGGATCCCGTCGAGCAAGAGCGTTTCAAACGCAGGCTTATTGCCACGGCGAGCAGCCTCAAGAAAAAACAGCAACAGCTTAGAGCTAATCAAGATTTGATGGCCGACAGATGGACTGAAGTCCTTGCGGCCAAAGAGTATGAACTCGAACGCCCCTCCAAGAGCTACCCAAAGCACATGTTGCTACCCCAATTAGAGGAGGAAGCACCTAAACCTACATCACCAGCGCATGATGCGGCCGACCGGTCACCCCGTGGCCGTGACAGAGAGGCCTCTCGGCCCTCCACTCAAGCCGCACCCCGGCGCCGCTCAAAAAATACCAAGGCATGGGAAAATGCGCCAGACCTGCGAGATATATTGGAGGACAAGGCAAGGCAAACAAGATCGATCTACGGATCACGTGGGCGCCCCACGACACGAGACGGTACTCGTCACGTCGGATACAGTAAATCCGGCTGGGCCGAACACAGTAGACAAAGCTCGTTTGAGCTGCGTCGTGATATAGCCTAATACAGAGGCGCCGCACACCCACTATGCTTCACAGATGAAGTAATGGATCATATAATCCCCGAGGGTTTCAATCCCGTTAACATCGAATCATACGATGACACAACAGATCCTGCGGTATGGATCGAGGACTATCTCCTTCATATCCACATGGCCCGCGGTGATGACCTACACGCCATCAAATACCTCCCACTCAAGCTTAAAGGACCAGCTCGGCATTGGCTTAACAGCTTGCCAGCAGAATCAATTGGTTGTTGGGAGGACCTGGAAGTCGCATTCCTCGACAATTTCCAGGGCACTTATGTGCGACCACCAGACGCCGATGACCTAAGCCACATAATTCAGCAGCCAGAGGAATCGGCCAGACAATTCTGGACACAGTTCCTAACCAAGAAAAGTCAAACTGTTGACTGTCCGGACACAGAGGCCCTAGCAGCCTTCAAGCATAACATTCGCGACGAGTGGCTTGCACGGCACCTAGGACAGGAAAAGCCGAAATCTATGGCAGCCCTCACGACACTTATGACCCGCTTCTACGCGGGAGAAGACAGCTGGCTAGCTCACAACAATAACATGACCAAGATCCCTGGTAATTCGGATACCAAGGATAACAGTGGCAGGTCGCGTCGCAACAAGCAAAAGTGTCGCATTAACGGCGACAATGCTGAGGATACGGCAGTTAATGCCGGATTCAGAGGCTCTAAACCCGGTCAGCGGAAAAAGCCATTCAAAAGAAATACTCCGGGCCCGTCCAGTTTTGACCGAATACTCGACCGCTCATGCCAGATACATGGCACCCCCGAAAAACTAGCCAATCACACCAACAGGGATTGTTGGGTATTCAAGCAGGCAGGCAAGTTAAATGCCGAAAGCAGAGACAAGGGGCTGCATAGCGATGACGAGGAGGAGCCCCGGCCACCGAACAACAGTGGACAGAAAGGTTTTCCCCCACAAGTGCGGACGGTGAACATGATATACGCAACCCACGTCCCCAAGAGGGAGCGGAAGCGTGCGCTAAGGGACGTATACGCGATGGAGCCAGTCGCCCCAAAGTTCAACCCATGGTCTTCCTGCCCGATCACTTTTGATCGAAGGGACCACCCCACTAGCATCCGTCATGGCGGATTCGCCGCATTGGTTCTAGACCCAATTATTGACGGATTTCACCTGACTAGAGTCCTTATGGACGGCGGCGGCAGCCTGAACCTGCTTTACCAGGATACAGTGCGGAAAATGGGCATCGATCCCTCGAGGATTAAACCCACTAAAACGACCTTTAAAGGCATCATACCAGGTGTAGAGGCCAACTGTACAGGCTCAGTTACACTTGAAGTGGTCTTCGGATCTCCGGATAATTTCCGAAGCAAGGAGTTAATCTTCGACATAGTCCCGTTCCGCAGTGGCTATCACGCACTACTCAGGCGAACCGCATTTGCTAAGTTCAATGCGGTGCCGCACTGCGCATACCTCAAGCTCAAGATGCCAGGCCCTCGAGGAGTCATCACGGTCAATGGAAACACCAAATGCTCTCTCCGAACGGAGGAGCATACGGCGGCTATCGCAGCGGAAGTACAAAGCAGCCTCTCAAGGCAATTCTCCAGTCCGGCCATTAAACGTCTGGACACCGTCAAGCATGCCCGGAGTAACCTACAACAAGACCGCCTGGCACGTTCCGAGCAAGCGTAGCAATGCGGCCCCAACCCCAGCCCTCGTGAACTTGCGAAACTAGTGTTGCGCGTACATAACTACGCTCTGGAAATACCATGGGCAAAGGGGGAGGGGCACCATCACGGCACGCCCGAAACGCGGCTTAAACCGCACTAGGGGCTGCCGATTTCTTAATTTTCTCTTATTTTCAGGACTCCATTCTTCGGAAGGCTTGTCCGGTAGTACAATTGCCGCACAAACGATACAACCAGGGAAGTAGAAAGCTACGCCGCACTATGGAACTCTAAGGTGGTCTCTATAACGAGTAGTATACCCGTTTCACATGCCATTCCACAGCTTGCCCCTGGAATGGACACGTTAAATAGTCCCATTGTTTGCTTATCGCACTATTTGTATCGTTCTGCTTTGATCGCAGCTTTTTTAAATAAACAATGCATAGCTTCTGTCTATTATTGCATTACTCTTTTTTACGAATATATGTTCATTAATGACATGTTGCACCCATACACTTTGGTACGGCCAATACGCCAGGGGCTTAAGTACCCCACAATACGGTGTGAGAAGTCCAAACACTTTCACAAGTGCGGCACCCCGAACTTATAGCATTATATGCATCGGCTCCGAATCATGTCTTGGGTCAATAGTTGGGTTTGCCCGGCTCCTATGTTTTGGTACCTTACGTTCCGTTATATCGGCTAAGGTAGCACTAGGAGAACTACTGCGATTGTGCCCCAGTTGAGCTGGGCTAAGCACCTCAGTAGAGAAAGCTAAAACTGACCGTCATGATGAGGCAAGAGCTGGTCGCTGTTCGAGAGGTTTTCGAGTCCCTAAAGACTTATGCCGCTTAGAGCGAGGAGTCGGCTTTGTCCAGCCTAGGCGTGGATAGAGCCCCGAACTCGGTCTTCCGAACACTAGCGGCTTCGCCGAAATTTAAAATTATAGAATTCTATGGCTAAGTGAGAGTGTTCAAGCATTATAGTCTGATTGCCTTGTTCGTTGTGTTGAGCGCCTCCCTCGAAGGACCCAAGAATGGGAAAAAGAGCACTCATGTTTATCCCGAACACCCCAGCACTCGTGGCATGGGGGCAGAAGCCGACGACTCGCCATCTCTCAAATTTGATAAATGGACGCACAGAAGGTAATATTTTAAATTCAAAAGCGTTGCTTAGTGCATATGAACAAGTTTTCAGCGTACAGGATCACAAATGCGAGTTTACTCAAAAATTACATCTTTGGAGCATTCATCCGCTATAAGGCGGGCACCCTTCAGGACGCCCTCATAATACGCTTCCGGGATGCGATGCTCCTTGCCCGGCGGCGGCCCGTCCTTCACCAGCTTCTCCGCATCCATCTTGCCCCAGTGCACTTTAGCACGGGCAAGCACCCTACGGGCACCTTCGATGCAGACGGAGCGCTTGATTACTTCAAGCCGTGGACAGGCATCCACCAGCCGCCTCACCAGCCCGAAGTAGCTCCCAGGCAGAGCCTCTCCAGGCCAAAGCCGAACTACGAGGCCCTTTATGGACTGTTCGGCCACCTTGTGGAGCTCGACCATTTGCTTCAGCTGGTCGCTCAAAGGCACCAGGTGTCCGGCCTCAGCATACTGAGACCAGAACACCTTCTCCGTCGAGCTCCCCTCCTCGGCTCGGTAGTAGGTGGCGGCATCAGACGCACTGCGGGGCAAATCTGCGAATGCTCCTGGAGAGCTCCGGACCCGGGTAAGTAACAAGTAATTCACTTTCACATGCTTGCTTTGCATAATGAATGCCTTACCCGCCGCTATCTTCTTCATCGCTTAAATTTATTGGAGGGTTTTCTAGGCTTTGGCCTTGGCAAACTTCGCGCTTTTGAGGGCTGCCGGAAGCTCGGACGCTTGCGTCTTTGAGTCAAGCTCCAAACTCTCATGTTTTTTTACAAGAGCCTGGAGCTCTTTCTGCACCTCCTCCACCCGCGCCTCCTGCTTCCCTCTCTCTGTGCACTCCGCGGCCGCTCTATTTTCGGCCTTGGATAGCGCTTGCTTAAGGGTTGCCACCTTGGTCGTGGCCCCTATAATAGCACGTTGATCCTGTCATTTTTTGCAACCACATCTTCTCTATATAATTGCACAAGGTATTACTTACCTTCCTTCTCCTCGAGTTGCCTCTTGGCATGGCCGAGCTCGTTCTCGGACCGCGTGAGGTTTTGCTTCAGCGTATCCACCTCCGCAGTCAGTGCGGCGGAGGCCAGCAGCGAAGCCTGTATATGCATATTGACTTGATTATGTTAGACTCCTGCGAATGTTATTAGATCCTCTATTCGGCTTTTCTTTCCGAACGCCAAACAGAGCATCAGGGGCTACTGTCTATGCGGTAATATTTTTATTCTTTACTTACCTCAAAGCCTGTTAGAAGGCTGGCACAGGCTTCAGTCAGTCCGCTCTTGGCGGACTGAACCTTCTCGATCACCGCACTCATAATAGTGTGGTGCTCCTCATCGATGGAGGCGCCTTTAAGCACCTCCAGCAAATTGTCCGGTGCCTCTGGTTGGACAGAGGTCACCGGCTCGGTAGGCTTGCTCCTCTTGGAAGGAGGCTGCCTACCGGAGTCCAGAACCGTTGAAGGTTCCGGCGCGGTGTCCGGCTCAAGGTCGGACTCGGGACCCTTGGGGGTTTTATCCCCTTTGCGCCTGGAGTCCGGGAGGTCGCCTTGCGGTGCCTCCAGGACCACCTCCTCCTGGCTTGGAACCTGTTGGGACAGCACCTCGGCGTCGTCCGTAGGGTGGGGGGAGGTAGCGGGCGGAAGTGAATTCACGTCCGACGAATCCAAGGAGCCGCTCGACGACTTGTCGAGCCCGGCCTTGGGCGGACTGCATAGTCATATTCGGCGTAAGGAGGAGCTGTGCAAGAAAGGAACACTATGAATTGCTCTGGTGTCTGAATACTTACGATCTCGCCAGGGGCTTGGCCCTGTGCGGCCACTCCTCTTCGCCGTCGTCGGTGTTGGTGGAGTAGTCCGGAGGAGGGGTATTCCCCTTCTTGGACCCTTCGGCCTCCCCAGTTGGGGCGGCCTTCCTTTTCTTCCCTCCCCCCACTGGAGGGGGAGAGGTCTCTTCTTCCTCCTCCTCGTATTCACGGGAGGAGTGCGCCTTGGAGTCGTCGGATGATGAATCCGACACCTCCTGGCGCCGGGCACTCTTTCGAGTCCCCGTGGCCTTCTTCTTGGCCTTCTTCTTCGGCACCACATAGGGTGCCGGGACCAGCAGCTTCGCCAAGCGAGCCTCCGCTGGGCCTTCGGGCAAAGGAGCCGGACAGTTGATCTGTCCGGACGTCTCCTGCCAATTCTGTCAAAGGTAAGGGAGCTTAGATCCTGCATGGAGTCAAACTATGAAAAACTAATACCCTGTAAAAGGTAAAAACAGCTTTCCGCACGAGCGCGACGCTGCGTGCTGAATCCGCGATCCTCAGTAGCGGATGCGGGGGCCTCGGCACCCTTGAAAAGCACCTTCCAGGCATCTTCATACGTCGTGTCGAAGAGCCTGCTCAGAGTTCGGTGGTGCGCCGGGTCGAACTCCCACAGGTTGAAAGCCCATTGTTGACACGGGAGGATCCGGCGGATGAGCATAACCTGGACTACGTTGACAAGTTTGAGCTTCTTGTCCACCAGGGTTTGGATGCATGTTTGGAGTCCGGTCAGCTCTCCTTCTTTACCCCACGACAGGCCCGTCTCTTTCCAGGAGGTGAGCCGCGTAGGGGCTCCGGATCGGAACTCGGGGGCTGCGACCCATTCAGGGTCGCGCGGCTCGGTGATGTAAAACCACCCCGATTGCCACCCCTTTAGGGACTCCACAAAGGAGCCCTCGAGCCATAGGACGTTGGGCATCTTGCCCACCATGGCGCCTCCGCACTCCGCCTGGGTGCCGTGCACCACCTTCGGCTTGACATTGAAAGTCTTGAGCCATAGGCCGAAATGGGGGCGGATGCAGAAGAAAGCCTCGCACACGATGATAAACGCCGAGATATTGAGGACAAAGTTTGGGGCCAGATCGTGGAAATCCAGGCCATAGTAGAACATGAGCCCCCGGACAAATGGGTGGAGAGGGAAGCCCAGTCCGCGGAGGAAATGAGGGAGGAACACCACCCTCTCATGGGGCCTAGGGGTGGGGATGAGCTTCCCCTCTTCGGGAAGCCGGTGCGCAATGTCGTTAGACAAGTATCCGGCCTTCCTCAGTTTTTTGATGTGTCCCTCCGTGACGGAGGAGACCATCCACTTGCCTCCCGCTCCGGACATGGCTGGAGAAGGTTGAGGTGGGGTGTGCGGACTTGGGCACTGGAGCTCGGGTGCATGGAAATGGATAGGCAAAGGAGGAAGAAGGCGTGGATGAAAAGGTGGATCCTTATCCCCTTATATGGATGGACGCGACTATGTGCCCCCACTAGCCTGGTAAAACTCGCTTATCTCCCAAGCGCCATAGTCAATGGCGCGGTTGGGTTACCCACACCCGTATTGATGAGAATCCCGAAATAAGGGGGCACGATCTCTGCTTTAACAAGACGTGCCAAGGAAACCGCCTCACTAAACGCGCTGAGGTGGGACAGTAAAATGATTCGAATAAAGACTTGGCCGTAGTGTGATGTCACGCTATGGAATATGTCAGCAGATTAGATTTGTGTAAATATTATTCTCTCTATGGCAATATGTGGAAACTTATTTTGCAGAGCCGGACACTACCTTTGTGTTCAAAATTTTCTATGAAGTACTTGGAGGAGGAACCCGCCTTGCAATGCCGAAGACAATCTGCGCGCCAGACTCGTCGTCATTGAAGCCTGGTTTAGGGGCTACTGAGGGAGTCTTGGATTAGGGGGTGTCCGGATAGCCGGACTATACCTTCGGTCGGACTCCTGGACTATGAAGATACAAGATTGAAGACTTCGTCCCATGTCCGGAAGGGACTTTCCTTGGCATGGAAGGCAAGCTTGGCGATACAGATATGTAGATCTCCTACCATTGTAACCGACTCTGTGTAACCCTAGCCCTCTTCGGTGTCTATATAAACCGGAGGGTTTTAGTCCGTAGGACGAAGAACAATCATACCATAGGCTAGCTTCTAGGGTTTAGCCTCTCTGATCTCGTGGTAGATCTACTCTTGTACTACCCATATCATCAATATTAATCAAGCAGGACGTAGGGTTTTACCTCCATCACGAGGGCCTGAACCTAGGTAAAACATCGTGTCCCCTGCCTCCTGTTACCATCCGCCTAGACGCATAGTTCAGGACCCCCTAACCGAGATCCGCCGGTTTTGACACCGACACACATCATAAGCTTGCAAGCAAGGGACTGAGGAGTTGGTCCGAGGTGATGTATTACGGAACGAGTAAAGAGACTTGCTGGTAATGAGATTGAACTAGGTATAGAGATACCAAGGATCGAATCTTGGGCAAGTAACATACCGATGACAAAGGGAATTATGTATCTTGTCATAACAGTTCGACCGATAAAGATCTTCGTGGAATATGTAGGAGCCAATATGGGCATACAGGTTCCGCTATTGGTTATTGACTGGAGAGGTGTCTCAGTCATGTCTACATAGTTCTCGAACCCGTAGGGTCCGCACGCTTAACGTTCATTGACGATATAGTATTATATGAGTTATGTGATTTGGTGACCGAATGTTGTTCGGAGTCCTGGATCAGATCATGGATATGACAAGGAGTCTCGAAATGGTCAAGAGGTAAAGATTGATATATAGGAAGATGGTATTTGGACACCAGAAGTGTTTCGGAGGGTGCCGGGTACTTATCGGGTCACCGGAAAGGAGTTTCGGGCACCCCCGGCAAAGATATGGACCTTATGGGCCAAGAGAGGGAACACACCAGCCACAAGGGGCTGGTGCGCCCCCACAGCAGGACGACCTAGGAGGAGAATCAAAGAGGGGAGGGAAAGGAAACTGTGGAGTAGGACTCCCCCTTCCTTCCCTCTCCCCCCTCTTTCCTTCCCCCTCGGGAAAACATGGCAGGGGGCGCAGGGCAAGGCAGGGCCCGTAGGGGACATCATTGTCTCAGCCGTGTGCGGCCCCCCATCCATCGTTTACTCCCTCGGTCATATCTTCGTAGTGCTTAGGCGAAGCCCTGCGGAGATCACATCACCATCACCGTCACCACGCCGTCGTGCTATCGGAACTCATCTACTACCTTGCCGTATTGCTAGATCAAGAAGGTGTAGGACATCCCCGAGTTGAACGTGTGCAGAACATGGAGGTGTCGTGCGTTCGGTACTAGATCAGTTGGAGCGCCAAGAAAGTTTGACTACATCAACCGCATTGTGAAACGCTTCCGCTTACGGTCTATGAGGGTACGTAGACACACTCTCCCCCTTGTTGCTATGCATGTCCATGGATAGATCATTGTTTGTTGGTAGAATTTTTTTGTTTTCCATGCAATGATTCCCAATTGTGGCATCAGAGCCAGCTCTATGCGTAGATGATATGCACGAGTAGAACACAAAGAGTTGTGGGCGGTGATAGTCATACTGCTTACCACCAACATCTTATTTTGATTCGATGGTATTGTGGGATGAAGCGGCCCGGACCAACCTTACATGTCCACGCACATGAGACCATTTCTGCCGACTGACATGCAACTAGTTTTGCATAAAGGTGGCTGGCGGGTGTCTGTTTCTCCTGCTTTAGTTGAATTGAATTTGACTGTGGCCAGTCCTTAAAGAAGGTTAAAACAGCAAACTTGATGAATCACTGTTGTGGTTATATGCGTAGGTAAGAACGGTTCTTGCTAGAAGCCCGTAGCAGCCACGTAAAACTTGCAAAAACAAAGTAGAGGGCGTCTAACTTGTTTTTGCAGGGAATGTTGTGATGTGATATGGTCAAGACATGATGTTATAAATGTTATTTTATGAGATGATCATGTTTTGTAAGTTATCAGCAATCGGGAGGAGCCTTATGGTTGTCTCTTTATTGTATGAAGTGCATACGCCATGTAATTGCTTTACTTTATCTCTATGCATTAGCGATAGTTGTAGAAGCAATAGTTGGTGAGACGACCACGACACAACGATGGAGATCAAGGTGTCGAGCCGGTGACGATGGAGATCATGACATGCTTTGGAGATGGAGATCAAAAGCACGAGATGATGATGGCCATATCATGTCACATATTTGTTGGGGAACGTAGCAATAATTCAAAAAAATTCCTACGTGTCACCAAGATCAATCTAGGAGATGCTAGCAATGAGAGAGAGGGAGTGCATCTTCATACCCTTGAAGACCACTAAGCGGAAGCATTGCAAGAACGCGGTTGGTGGAGTCGTACACGCAGCGATTCAGATCGCGGTCGATTCCGATCTAAGCGCCGAACAACGGCGCCTCCGCGTTCAACACACGTACAACCTGGGGATGTCTCCTCCTTCTTGATCCAGCAAGGGCAGAGGAGAAGTTGAGGGAGAACTCCGACAGCACGACAGCGTGGTGGTGATGGAGCTCGTGGTTCTCCGGCAGAGCTTCGCCAAGCGCGACGGAGGAGGAGGAGATGTTGGAGAGGGGGAGGGCTGCGCCAGGGGAATGGTATGGCTGCCCTCCCACCCCCACTATATATAGGGCAAGGGAGATGGGGCCGCCCCCTAGATGCATCTAGAGGGGGGCGGCCAAGAGGGAGGCTTGCCCCCCAAGCTAGGCGGGGGCACCCCCTCTAGGGTTTCCCCCAACCCTAGGCGCATGAGCCCTGGGGGGAGTTGGCGCCCAACCCACCTAGGGGCTGGTTCCCCTCTATATTCAGCCCATAGGGCCATCCGGGGCAGATGGACCATCCCGGTGGACCCTCAGAACCCCTTCAGTGGTCCCGATACAATACCAGTAACCCCCAGAACACTTCCGGCGACCGAGTAAGGACTTCCCATATATAAATCTTCATCTCCGGACCATTCTGAAACTCCTTGTTACGTCCGGGATATCATCCGAGACTCTGAACAACCTTCGGTAACCACATACTATTTCCCATAACAACTCTAGCGTCACCGAACCTTAAGTGTGCAGACCCTACGGGATAGGGGACCATGCAGACATGACCGAGACATCTCTCCGGCCAATAACCAACAGTGAGATCTGGATACCCATGTTGGCTCCCACATGCTCCACGATGATCTCATCGGATGAACCACGAGGTCGGGGATTCAATCAATCCTGTATAGAATTCCCTTTGTCAATCAGTATGTTACTTGCCCGAGATTCGATCGCCGGTATCCCCATATCTCGTTCAATATCGTTACCGGCAAGTCTCTTTACTCGTTCCGTAATGCATGATCCTGTGGCTAACTCCTTAGTCACATTGAGCTCGTTATGATGATGCATTACCGAGTGGGCCCAGAGATACCTCTCCGTCATATGGAGTGACAAATCCCAGCCTTGGTTCGTTCCAACCCAACAGATACTTTCGGAGATACCTGTAGTGCACCTTTATAGCCACCCAGTTACGTTGTGACGTTTGGTACACCCAAAGCATTCCTACGGTATCCGGGAGTTGCCTAATCTCATGGTCTAAGGAAATGATACTTGACATTAGAAAAACTTTAGCAAACGAAGTACATGATCTTGTGCTACGCTTAGGATTGGGTCTTCTCCATCACATCATTCTCCCAATGATGTGATCTCGTTATCAATGACATCCAATGTCCATGGTCAGGAAACCATGACCATCTATTGATCAACGAGCTAGTCAAGTAGAGGCTTACCAGGGACATATTACGATCTATGTATTCACACATGTATTACGGTTTCCGGTTAATACAATTATAGCATGCACAATAGAAAATTATCATGAACACGGAAATATAATAATAACCACTTTATTATTGCCTCTAGGGCATATTTCCAACAATATTTTGATTGCATGTGATGTTTATCTTTTATGCATCTTATTTTTCTTAGAATGGCGTTAGCATTATAAGATGACCCCTTCACTTAATTTCAAGATAGAAGTGTTCTCCCTAAGTATGCGCAGTAGCTACAGTTTGTCATTTCGAGACACCACGTGATGATCGGGTGTGATAGACTCTACGTTCGCATACAACGGGTGTAAGACAGTTTTGCACATGCAGAATACTTGGGTTAAACTTGACGAGCCTAGCATGTACAGACATGGCCTTAGAACACTGGAGACTGAAAGGTTGAACATGAGTTATATAGTAGATATGATCAACATAGATATGTTCACCATTGATAACTACCCCATATGATGTGATGCCCGGACATGGGATAATTGATTTGGATCATGTATCACTTACATAACTTGAGGGATGTTTATTTAAGTGGGAGTTCATTAGTAATTTGATTAGTTGGACTTAGTTTATCATGAACTTAGTCCTGATAGTATTTGCAAATTATGTTATAGATCAATAGCTCACGATGTAGCTCCACTATTGTTTTTGATATGTTCCTAGAGAAAAATAAGCTGAAAGATGATTGTAGCAATGACGCGGACTGGGTCTGTCATCTGAGGATTATCCTCATTGCTTCATGGAAAAATTATGTCCTTGATGCACCTCTAGGTGGCAGACTTATTGCAGGAACAGATGCAGACGTTATGAATGTTTGGCAAGCTCGATATGATGACTACTTAATAGTTTAGTGCGCCACGCTTTACGGCTTAGATCCGGGACTTCAAAAACATTTTGAACGCCATGGAGCATATGAGATGTTCCAAGAGCTGAAATTGGTATTTCAGACTCATGCCCATGTTAAGAGGTATGAGACCTCTGACAAGTACTTTGCCTACAAGATGGAGGAGAATAGCTCAGCCAGTGAGCATGTGCTCAGTATGTCTGGGTACTACAATCACTCGAATCAAGTGGGAGTTAATCTTCCAGATAAGATAGTGATTGAAAGAGTTCTCTAGTCACTATCACCAAGTTACTAGAACTTCGTGATGAACTATAATATGCAAGGGATGACGAAAAAGATTCCCGAGCTCTTCGCGATGCTGAAATCCGCGAAGGTAGAAATCAAGAAAGAGCATCAAGTGTTGATGGTTAACAAGACCACTAGTTTCAAAAAAAAGGGCAAGGGACAGAAAGGGAACTTCAAGAAGAATGGTGTAACGCCCCGAGACCGATGTGCCAGGTGTCGTCCAGTTATTCGCTGTTGTTGCCTTGTCTTTTGCTTGGGTGTTGCATCTTGTCATGTCATCATGTGCATTGCATCATCATGTTTTCGAAACTTGCATCCGTCTGGGTTTCCCAGTTCCTTCCGTTGTCCGTTCTGAGCCCAGACACACTCGCACGCGCCCACGGCATGTCCGAAATAGTATTTTATAAGTGGCCGAGATATGTTCTCGGAATGGGATGAAAGTTGGCGTGTGGTCTTATTATAGTGTAGATAGACCGCCTGTCAAGTTTCATCGCATTCGGAGTTCGTTTGATAGCCCAACCGTTAAACTATAGCGGCATTATAGCCGGTCTAACGTCGGACGTTTTCGGTCTCCGGAAACAGTCGCCGGGCCTCCCTCTCTTCTCTTCTCTCAGCTCGAGACCATCTACACAGCTCACTACCTACCGCCAGGTCCAACCTAACCTCTCCCGTCAGCTCGCAGCCCTCCTCGCGCGCGCGTCCGTAAGTTGTCCCGGACCCGACCCGGACAGTTGTCACCGTTGGATCCGGATCATCCCCGAACATCTACAAAACGTCTCCGTTTTTCTCTTTGGGCTACCTAACCTATTTTTCGCGACCGTCCAATTACGATCAGAGGGACGAGGTAGCCCCTAAGCCTAGTCCACCTGCTATATATATTCACCGGTCCAAACTCTAGTCAAACCCTAATCCCTAGGGGATCTGTCCCTTCACCGCCGCCAGACCAACCCTCTCCTCGTTTTTCCTCCAGCACCAATCGAATCCGGCCCAGATCCAGCCTCCCACCCATCCTTCTGTGGCCGCCAGATGGGGATCCAACAACCTTTAGCGCGCCTGAGCCTTCAGCAGCGCTCGATCCAGATCGGATCGAGGCCACCTCTCGCGACAGACTCGTCGATCAGGAACGGGAGAGGATCTCCCGATCGAGTCCCTCGTCGACGCCGGCAACCACCTCTATCAGGACCCCTCTCGCCGCCCTTCTCCTTCCCTCCCTCTTTTCCCGTTTCCTCTCTCTCATTTGGAGCTCTCTGTCTCCCAGAGGCCACCCAGCGCCGCCGACCTTGAGCTGCCATGGATGGAGGTCGCCAAATCCTGCAACCCTGGAGTGCCGCCGCCCGTTCCCGGCCTCCTGTCATTGCGTCGTCGTCACCGGATCAGCATCACTCCCAAGCCCCATGGCGCCGCCTCGCCTCTGCCTCCTGTTCCTCTGCACCGAGCGATGTGACTTCGTCCGCATCGACCTGCTCCGATCCAGCGCCCGCGAGCGTTGACCGCGCTCGTGCCTCCCCAGGCCACCTAGCTGGCCTGCTTCCTACCAGATCCGGCCCAACACCAGCGCCTGATGACTGTGCCTAGACCAGCAGCCTCCAGGCCCAGCTTGCCCCTTCGCGGCCTACCTCCCTCCTCCATCGAACGGGCCAAGGCCCAGCGCACACTTCTCACCCCAGCCGGCCCAGTTCGCCTCTGCCTCACGTGCCAAGTCCATGGGTGAGCAGCCCAGTTCTTCTCAGATCCAGCCCATAGTTGTTTTTTTCTGTGCGCAGCGAATTTGTCCATTTAATCAGAGCACTGCAGTTTATAGAAAACCCCTTGCACTTCATGCATTTAATAACTCACAATTTGTGCATCGGATTAAAATCAATTATATATGAAAAATGCTTAGAATTATGTGTAGGTTAATTATATGCAACTTTCATCTATGTTTAAAATGTTTAAAATGATGTTTGATTAAATTTGCTCCTATGCCATGCTAAAATGACTTAATTCATAACTAATTAACCGTAGCTCCAAATTTAATAAACTTTATATGTAAATGGGGTAGAATTTTGCCTATTTTAACATGGTGGCTTCACTTTGCATGCTTAACAACTCTAAAATTGTGTTTAGGGCAGAACAGTACCAAATCTATAATAAGCTCATGAGGAGTTTCCGGAATTGTTGTTCGTTGCTTCCGGCCTCATTTAAACTTGCCTAGATTAGGTAGTTTCATCATGCTTCACCTCATGCCATTCTAACAACATTGAATATTGTTGGGTACATAAACGAGATCGAACTAAATAACTTGAATGTGGTGTTTCGTCAATATGCAACGGAGTTGCATGTTGAGCTCCACTTAATTTGTAGGATTGTTTGTGCATTTTGCCATGCCATGCTTCATTAAACTGGACATGCATCATACTTGTTTGTGCATCATGCCATATTTATGTGGTGGTTGTTTACCATGATTGTTTGCTTCTTTCCGGTGTTGCTTCTTCGGGTTGGTTCCGATAACGTCGTGTTGTGAGGATTCATTCGTCTACGTCCGTTTGTCTTCCTCATGGACTCGTTCTTCTTCCTTGCGGGATTTCAGGCAAGATGACCAAAACCTCGAAATCACTTCTATCTTTGCTGGCTAGTTGCTCGCTCTTTTGCTATGCCTATGCTGCGATACCTACCACTTGCTTATCATGCCTCCCATATTGTTGAACCAAGCCTCTAACCCACCTTGTCCTAGCAAACCGTTGATTGGCTATGTTACCGCTTTGCTCAGCCCCTCTTATAGCATTGTTAGTTGAAGGTGAAGATTGAAGTTTGTTCCTTGTTGGAACATGGAGATATTGTTCCTTGTTGGAACATGTTTACTTGTTGGGATATCACATATATCTTATTTAATTAATGCATCTATATACTTGGTAAAGGGTGGAAGGCTCGGCCTTATGCCTAGTGTTTTGTTCCACTCTTGCCGCCCTAGTTTCCATCATATCGGTGTTATGTTCCCGGATTTTGCGTTCCTTACGCAGTTGGGTTATAATGGGAACCCCTTGACAGTTCGCTTTGAATAAAACTCCTCCAGCAAGGCCCAACATTGGTTTTACCATTTGCCACCTAGCCTCTTTTCCCTTGGGTTAGGCCAGCCCAAGGGTCATCTTATTTTAACCCCCCCGGGCCAGTGCTTGTCTAAGTGTTGGTCCAACCCAGAGCACTGTGCGGGGCCGTCCCTTGGCAAATTGGGTTACGTTGGCTCCCCTACGCTTAGCTTATCCGGTGTGCCCTGATAACGAGATATGTGCAGCTCCTATCGGGATCGTCGGCACAGCGGGTGGTCTTGCTGGACTTGTTTTACCATTGTCGAGGATGTCTTGTAGAACCGGGATACCGAGTCTGATCGGAATGTCTCGGGAGGAGGTCTATTCCTTCGTTGACTGTGAGAGCTTGTCATGGGCTAAGTTGGGACACCCCTGCAGGGATTTGAACTTTCGAAATCCGTGCTCGCGGTTATGGGCAAATGGGAATTTGTTAATGTCCGGTTGTAGAAAACCTGAAGTTGACCTTAATTAAAATGAATCAACTGCGTGTGTAACCGTGATGGTCTCTTTCCGGCGGAGTCCGGGAAGTGAACACGGTGTTGGAGTTATGCTTGACGTAGGTTGTTCTAGGATCACTTCTTGATCATAGTTTCTCGATCGTGCTTTGCCTTCTCTACTCGCTCTCTTTGCGTATGTTAGCCACCATATATGCTAGTCGCTTGCTGCAGCTCCACCTCATACCTTTCACCTTACCTATGAGCTTAAATAGTCTTGATCACGATGGTGCGAGATTGCTGAGTCCCCGTGACTCACAGGTACTTCCAAAACCAGTTTGCAGGTGCCGTTGAACCGAGCAGGTGACACAACCAAGCTCAGGAGGAGCTCGATGAAGATCTTGTCCTTTGTGTTGTTTTGTTCTAGCTGATCAGTAGTGGAGCCCAGTTGGGGTCGATCGGGGACCTTTGTCGCATTTGGGGTTCTTCTTTTCTTTTGGTTCTGTAGTCGGACCTTGATTGTATCTGGATGATGTAATGCTTTGTTCATGTAATTGTGCGAAGTGGCGATTGTAAGCCAACTATGTATCTCTTTTCCCTTATTGTATTACATGGGTTGTTTGCGAAGATTACCTCACTTGCGACATTGCTTTCAATGCGGTTATGCCTCTAAGTCGTGCTTCGACACGTGGGAGATATAGCCGCATCGAGGGCGTTACAAGTTGGTAATCAGACCCTTCCCCGACCTTAGGAGCCCCCATTGCTTTATCGTTTTTAGCAGCCGTTGTTGAGTCTAGAAAAATGTTTTGAGTCATTTAGGAATTATATATCGGAGAGTTTAGGAATTCTTTTTACTCCCCAGTCTCCTCATCGCTCTGGTAAGGCATCCTGACGTAGAGTTTTGACTCTTCTCTTCTCAAATTTTTCACTAATTTTTTTTAGGTTCACGCGGGTATCTTGGAATCGTTCTGATGGTTTTCTGACGAGAACATTGTTCTTGGTGCCTCTTGTCTTTAGGGGTTGTGGCAGTGTCCCAGGGAGTTGAGCTCCGAGGTGTTGTCGTCACAATTTTATCGTTGCAGTTCTGGAATACCTGAGTTTAGTACGCCGACATCGAAAATCTCTTTTATGAAGTTCGTTGGTGAGATAACCTCGACGCCACCCAGTACTGGGGCGGCAGTTCGAGAGTATTGCCATAACTTGTATAACGGATGCTTTTCGAAGGTTGAGGTAGATGATTTCCGAAGGTTTCTTGGTTATGTGTTGAAGGATGGATACAGCTGGATGTAGGTTTTGCTAGTTTTGGGTGAGATATTATGCTTCCTCTGTATCCCCAACACCTAATTGCATAACCGGAAAGGTTCGGGAGTTTCATAAGTGGGAATTCAAGTATTTCTTAGGATATCTTTCCGACAGATGTATGATATGAAATTGGGGTTCGACGTCTAGTGGTCCGCCTATTCACGGTCGGTTTTACAGTGGTCTCGTTGTGTCTTAAAGAGTCCTTGGCTATGCCGACTCGGGGACGCTTCGTATGTCATGTGCACTGCCTTGTACATGATGGTGCTGTATGATCGAGCCCGTGTAGGCCCCACCACGAAAATTTCAGACGAAATCTCTATCATATGTTTGTTCTGGCTTATTCTGCAAGCCAATCCTTTGTTTTGTTTTGAGTTGTGAAATTCGAGTTGCTTCAATGTCAAGTGTTGATTCCATGCGTTTTTCTAAGCGGTGTTCTCATGTGAATACTAATTGTCGGGTGGTAGGTACGACATATGCCAACGAGTGGCTTATCATTGTGGGAGCCAGTAAGACGTCGCCGGTGCCTCGAAACGGGATGAGGCGAAGACATGCACGCCGACGAATCTTACCCAGCTTCGGGGCTCTCTGTGGAGATAACACCCCTACTGCTGCTCTGCGGGGTCTCCGCATGGTCCCTAGATGAACAAGTAGCTACACTCTGTTGGCGAGAGGAGGAAGAAGGGCACGGCTTGCTCTCTTCTCCTCCCTATGTGGTGTCTGAGACTAGCAGGGTTTCATCTCCCTTTGCATGGGTGCCCCGGGGGGTTTATATAGGCCTACCCCCCGGGGGTACAATGGTAAACCGGCTGGGCGCGGGGCCCAGGCATCTGTGTCTACGCTCTCCGGCTTCTGCGCCGGCTGCTGGGGCCCGCCGGCTAGTGGGTCCCGCCGGCTGCCAGCTCCTTGGTCGACAGGCAGGCCCCACTGTCAGGGCCTTGTCGGCGGCTGGTTACTGTTGCTCAATCTTGGTGGCGAGGGCTTCGCCGAAGTGGGCGTGGCTACAGTGCCGCTGCTCGGTGGGCGATCACTGTAGCCCCACCGCGTCTTGTCTCCTTAATGGGGCGTCTTCTTCGAGGGAGGTGGCAAGCCGGCTGTGGGGAGCCGGCTCTATCTTGGGCCGACTGGGGGGAGGTCTGGCCGCCTTCGGGTGTCTCTCTGCCCGAAGGGTCCCACTGCCCGTGGGCCGTACTGGTACCCATCGTGGATGACATCAGGGTCAACGTGGCAACAGTGCTACGCCGGACGGGTCATGGCCACCCGTACAGCGCATTGTGCCAGGTGTGCTCCGGGATTCGGGGGTGGCAGGCTTCACTGTAGCCACGCCCCGTCACATCGCCGTTATGTGGATGCAGACTTCGAGGGTACGATCTTGACCGCTTTATGGGAGCCGGCTTCTTGGAGTCGGCCTTCTCGCGGCCGGCCCTCCTGCGGCTCCTCTTCATGAGGGCTGAAGTCGGGCCGCCTTTTGATAGCCGGCCTGGAGACAGCCGGCAAGGGGAAGGCGGCCCTGCGTCTTGGATTCTTGAGGGCCGAATCGGCTCGTAATTTTTTCAGAAGGGCTAGGGGGAGCCGGCTAGGCTACCCATGGTTATTTACTCCGACAGTAGTCCCCGAAGCTGATCGAGCTTCGAGGCTGACAAAGGGACGAGAAGCTAGGTCAGCTTCCTATCCCGAGGGGCCGGCTTTGCTCGTGCGCGCCGTCTTCGGAAAAGCTCCGTTTCTCGTAGGCGGGAACGCGGGCCACGTGGCGAGGAAATCCTGCCAACGTACGCGCGCGACGGGACCGCTCGCCTTCCCGCGGCGGTTTTATTCTGCCATCAAGGCACAATAATCGTGGGACATGGGGGAGTGGGTGCAGTTGATCCCCACGTTCCCCCACGCCGCGCCTCCTCGGCTCCGCCGCGCGGTCTATAAGTAGGAGGAGAAGGGGGAGCGGCAGAGGCTCGCGCTCTCCCTCACTCCGCCCCTTCTCGCCCTCCTTCTTCTTCTCTTTGCCACAACAACTCTTTGTCGCGCCGTTCCGCTGTCGCTTCGTCTTGCTCCCCGCCATATCGCTCCCATGGCGCTGTCGAGCTCGTGGGATGGCTCCAACGTCCACGAGGACCACGTCGAGTTCCTCCGCCGGACGCGGCGTCTGCCCAGCGAGAACCTTGTGCAGGTTCGTCAAGCGCCGGCGAGGGAGATTTTGCCGGCACCAGAGGAGGGCGAGCGGGTGATCTTCCACTCGCACTGCCTGCGCGGCTTCGGCCTCCCGGCGAGCGGATTCCTTCGAGCCTTCCTCGAGTTCTACCACCTCCAGCCGCATCACCTCACGCCCAATGCGGTGATGCTGCTATCGGCCTTTGTCACCCTATGCGAGGGCTTTCTTGGAGTTCTCCCCACGCCCGAGCTCTGGGGGGAGTTCTTCCAAAGCAAGCTCGGCACCGTCGTCGCGGGCGTGCCCGCCCCCTGCGGAGCCTTCATTGCCATGAGGCGGGCGAGCGAGAACAATCCGTTCCCATTCATTCCGCTGATCCAATCGGTGAAGCTTTGGCAGAAGTCTTATTTCTATGTGAAGAACGTCGCCCAGCAAGGCGACTACGTCAACCTGCCGGATTACGTAGCCGGCCCGCCGGCTGGGAGGCAGCCTTCATGGAGCTACCGGGCCAGGTTGCTGTCTCAGGCCGGGAACGCAGCCGTCTCCCGGCTTCGGGTGATGATCCAGTCGGAGGGCCTGACCGGAGCCGACTTGGTGGCCGCCTTCATGGAGCACCGGGTTCTTCCGCTCCAAGGCCGGCCTCACATGATCTGCCAAATGAGCGGCCGCTTCGACCCGTGCCGGCTGAGCACCAGGGAGATGCCTCACACAGAGGTGTCTTAGATGGTGAATTATATCTCCAACTGCAAGCTCGTCGAGGATTGGCGATACGGCAAGGAGCCGTATTCCCGCGCCAACCCTCCGCCTGCCATAAGTTATTTCTTCTTTTCTTCCTTTTTGTAGCCGGCCTCATGATAGCCGACTCTTGATCAGTTCGTTTGCCTTTTGCAGAACCCTCTTCTCCCGCCGACAGCCGGGGCCACGGGGGTAGAGCGCCAGCTCCTCCCCGACCGCACAGTGGACGACGCCGACGATCCGGACCTGGGAGCGGCCTCCATGAAAGACGCCATCGTGGGGGAAGGCGATGAGGCCAGAGGCGCGTGACTCGGGGCCAGCTTCGAGGACAGGCCGGATGACGACGAGGTCGAAGTCGCCCCGCACCGCCAGCCGGCGCCCGATCATCAAGGCGCGGGCTCGTCTGTCGTGCCGGCTGCCCGTGGCGGCGTGCAGAAGCGCCGGGCCGCGTCGACCTTCTTCGGCAGTCGGCCGAAAAAATCCAAGGCCTCCACGGCGGCGACCAAGTGGGATGAGGCGGCCGCGAAGGCGGCCCGCTTCCACAAGGCGGTGAAGCAGCCGCAGGCGATCTCTGCGTAAGTCGTCGAATGTCTTGCATATATATTTTTGGTCTTCTTCATCCGAAACTCTTCTAAACCTTTCTTTTCTTGCCGGACAGGGCGCCGCTTTCTCTCGAGCGAGGTCCTGGTGGCTCCGTAGTCGGGCTGACTGGAGGGTCCTCAAGCTCCCGCTACGTGGATCCCCGCGCTGACCTTAAGGAGGCCACGGAGCGGAACGCGTGGGAGGCGCGGGAGGAGCGGGAGGCGGCGGAGCGAAGGACCGCCCAAGCGACGAAGGAGCAGGCCGACACGGCGGCCAAGGCCCGGGCGAAGGCGGCAGCCGCGGAGACGGAGGCGGAGGCTTCGCACAACTGGCCTCCGCTGCTCGTTGTTCCCCTCCGTGCCGTGGCCCCCGACGTTCCCGTGCCCCCGTCGGAGGAGGTCGACCAAGGCCCGTCGGTGATGGAGAGGCGGGAGGATCTCGTGATCTTCATGGAGGGGGCGTCGCAGACGGCGCCGACTAGAGCGGGCCAAAGCGGCCAATCAGCTTCGGCGCCAGAGCAGCCGTCCAGGGGCGAGCCGGCGGCAGGGGCCGGCCTCGAGGTGCAGCCGGCATTGCGCTGGCGCGCAGGGGGTGGCGCCTCCGCGCCGGAACTGCACCGGGCAGCAGGCGCCAGCCAGACGGTGGAGGCCCTGGAGACGGCCAGCGTTAGCACGTCCGAGTGGACTCCCAGCGGGGGGACGGGCGAGCTGAACGCGGCGGCCCAGGAGGTCCGGAACCGGCTTCAAGCTCAGGCCGCCTCGCTGCAGCGATACACTCAAGAGTTTCTCTCGACGCGGGCCGTCATCCGGGTGAGTCTTCTGTCCTTGGTTACTTTGCTCTTTCGATTTCTTCCGTGGGGGCACGTTAGCGCACCCACTGGGTGTAGTCCCCGAGTTCCAAGCCGGCTGCTGCGCAGGCGATTTGGAACTTACTAGGTCCTGACAACTTAACTTATCCTTGCCTCCTGTATAATCTTCCAGGAGTATCATAACCTTCGCGCAGCCGCCTTCAACTCCCAGGCTCAGGAGCTGGGCCGGAGAACTAAGGACCTGACCAGTAGCCGGAGTGCGTGTTTGTCTCGTTCATCTCCCGTGGGGGCGCGTCAGCGCACCCACTGGGTGTAGTCCCCGAGATTCGGGCCGACTGCTGAGCAGCCGGGTCGGATCTTCCTTGACGACTTCCCCTTATTAATTTTTCCTTTGTCTTCATGCTTGCAGGAGCCAATGCCGACTTGAGGGGGCAGCTCAGCGAGGCGCAGGCCGCCCTTCGCACCAAGGAAACTGAGTACGACGCCTTGGTCCTGGAGCGTGACCGCCTGGCCAAGAAGCTGGCTGACCAGGAGGAGAGCCACAAGGCGGCCCTGAAGAAGGCGCGGGATAACGAAGCCGCCCTAAAGGCCGAGTTCGAGACCTGGTCAGCCAGCTTGCGCAGTTCCACCCACTGGGGGTGTATTCAAACTATGTCGAATGCTGGCATTTTGAAGGTCTTTTATGTAAATATTATTGCGTTCTTGGTTTCCATTCATGTATGCTTTTTATCCTTAGGTTGTTTCCTTTGCCGCCTTCCCCTTCTGGGAAGGCAAGTACTCGAGCTTTCTTAGATTGGAGCAAGGTGAATGGAAGCCGGCCGGCCGGCTACTCTGGTAGCCGGTCGGTGGTGGGAGAAAAACCGGCTTTTGTTATATTAGTCCGTTAGTCCCTAGCCGTTTTTCGTGTGGGCACCCGTTCCTGCCCTTAACTCTTGCCAGCCGGACAGCCGGTTCTTCGAACTGCGACTTTTGGCAAGAGAAAGCTTGGGAGCCGACACACTACTTGTCTGACTGCGGGTAGGACTTCTAAGATAACTCCAGGCGGCCAGTCCCCGGGCCGACTAGTCGAACCCGGTGCCGGACGGAAAAAAGTGAATGCAATGACAAGGCCATAAGCATGATACTTTTCATTTCATAGACAAAACATGGCAGTCCCCGAGCTCTCCTCGGGGGGCCTATTGTCTCGAACTTAGTACAAAATTTAGCGTGATACATACTGCATTTCAACTATAAAACCTTCGGAGGAGGTTGGCGTTCCATGGTCATTCCGACTCCTTGCCGGAGTCGTCTCTCTTTCGTGCCTTCGGCTTCTACGTGTCGATCAGGTAGTAGGAGTCGTTGCCTAAGGCTCTGCTGATGACGAAGGGGCCCTCCCAAGGGGCCGAGAGCTTGTGCTGGCCGGCTGTTCGCTGGATCAGCCGGAGCACAAGATCGCCCTCTTGGAAGGATCTTGGCTTGACCTTCTGGCTATGGTAGCGGCGCAGGCCCTGCTGATAGATGGCGGACCGGCTGAGGGCTAACAGCCGGCCTTCTTCCAGCAGGTCGACGCCGTCTTCTCGTGCTTCCTTGGCCTCGGCTTCCGTGTACATGGTTACCTGATGCGAGTCGAACTTGGTGTCAGTTGGGATGACCGCCTCGGCACCATATACGAGGAAGAAAGGACTGAAGCCGGTTGACTTGTTTGGTGTAGTGCGCAGACTCCAGAGGACAGCCGACAGCTCATCGAGCCAATAGCCGGCTGAACGCTCCAGTGGTACGATCAGTCGGGGCTTGATGCCGAAAAGGATGAGGCCGTTGGCTCGCTCGACCTGGCCGTTTGACTGCGGGTGGGCGACGGACCCTAGGTCCAACCGGATGCCTTGCGTCGTGCAGAAACATGCCAAGGCTCCCTTGGCGAAATTTGTGCCATTGTCGGTGATGATGCTGTGTGGTACGCCGTACCGAGTTGTTATATCTGTGATAAATGTCACGACAGTCGGCCCATTCAGCTTCTTGATCGGCTTTGCCTCAATCCATTTGGTGAATTTGTCCACGGCGACAAGCAGATGTGTCATGCTGCCGCGCGCCGCCTTGAATGGCCCCACCATGTCCAGTCCCCAAACGGCAAAGGGCCAAGTGAGGGGAATGGTCTTGAGTGCTGAAGCCGGCATGTGTTGCTTGGAGCTGAAGAGTTGGGACCCTTTGCAATGTTTAACTAACTTCTTGGCATCATCCAAAGCAGTCGGCCAAAAGAAACCATGGTAGAAGGCTTTGGCGACGAGTGATCTTAAGGCCGCATGGTGGCCGCATTCTCCTTGGTGGATGTCCCTGAGGATTGCAATGCCCTTCTGTTGCTCAACGCATCACTGGAGGACTCCAGTGACACTGCGCTTGACGAGTTCTCTGTTAACGATTGTGTATGCTCCGGCTCGACGTTGGACTTGTCTTGCCTCTACTTCGTCGGCCGACAGATCTTGGTTTATTAGGAAGTTGAGGATGGATTGAGCCCATGATGGAGTTGCGACTTCTTCTATTGCCAGAACGGCTACTGCGACCAGGGCGGGCGGGCTGGGCGGTGAAATGCTGGAGTCGGCCGCCGCCTGTTGTGTTGGTGTAGTCTCCGGGCCGACTACCGCAGTCCCCGAGCCGGGTGAGGCAGTCCCCGGGTCGGGCGTAACTACAGAAGTCCCCGAGCCGCCTGCTGATACTCCCTGGTCGACTATCGAAGTCCCCAGGTCACCTGCTTGGTTCTTCGAGCCGGCTGCGTCGGGGTCAGGCGGCACGAAGATGGAACCGGACTCTGGAGATGGCTTGATAGACGGCTTGAGGAGGCGTTGTAGAGAGACACCGGTTGGTATTGCTTGCCGAGTGGAGCCTATTCGAGCCAGGGCATTAGCTGGCTCGTTGTCGGCTCGTGGTACGTGGAGGAACTCGCATCCTTCAAAATACCCGCTGATCTGCTGAACGAGGAAGTGGTAGCTTGCCATATTTGCGTCCTTGGCATCCCAGTCGCCGGATGATTGCTGGACCACCAAGTCCGAGTCGCCATAACATAGGATCCGGCGAATGCCGAGTTCTTTGGAAAGCCGGAGCCCGTGTATGAGCGCCTCGTACTCGGCCACATTGTTGGAGGCGGCAAAATGAATTTGCAGCGTGTATCTGAGCTTGTCGCCTTTGGGAGAGGTGAGGATGACGCCGGCTCCCAAGCCAGTGCGCATCTTGGACCCATCGAAGTGTATGCGCCAATGAGTGGAGTCGGGAGCCGACGGTAGGTACTGGGTCTCGGCCCAGTCGACGAGGAAGTCGGCCAATGCTTGGGACTTGATGGCGGTGCGAGGCTAGTAGAAGATCGTATAGGGGGCCAGCTCGATGGCCCATTTCGCCACCCGACTGGATGCATCCCGGCTGCCTATGATCTCGACCAGCGGGGAGGTGCATACAACCATGATGGGATGCTCTTGGAAGTAGGGCTTCAGCTTCTTAGCGGCGAAGTACACGCCGTAGCACATCTTCTGGTAGTGCGGGTAGTTCTGCTTCGAGGTAGACAGCACCTCGCTCAAATAGTACACCGGCCTCTGGACCGGCTGGGCTCAGCCTTCTTCTGGGCGTTGGACTACGATGACGGTGCTGACCATCCGGCTGGTTGCGGCAATGTAGAGGAGCATGGGCTCTTTCTCAGTCGGCGCCGCCAGGACAGGTGGCGTGGCTAGCATCTTCTTCAGCTCGTGAAAAGCTTGATCGGCTTGGTTATTCCACTCGAAGTGGTTGGTCTTCTTCATGAGGCGGTAGAGAGGAAGAGCTTTCTCTCTGAGCCGGATGATGAAGCGGTTCAGGGAGGCCAAGCATCCGGTAAACTTCTGGACGTCTCGAAGTTTGGTGGGAATCGCCATTCTCTCAATGGCCTTGATCTTTACTGGGTTGCATTCGATGCCGCGTTCGGAGACCAGGAAGCCTAGGAGCTGGCTAGCTGGCACTTTGAACACGCATTTCTCGAGGTTAAGCTTGATTTGGAACCAGCGTAGGTTCTCAAATGTTTCCTTGAGGTCTTCCAGCAAGGTGCCGCGCTTCTCCGTCTTCACTACAATGTCGTCTACGTAGACGTGGGCATTTCTGCCGAGTTGCTTGAGGAGGCACTTCTGCATGCAACGCTGAAAAGTGGCACCGGCATTTCTCAAGCCGAATGTCATAGTCAGGTAGCAGAAGGCTCCGAATGGCGTGATGAAGGCGGTCTTCAGGTGGTCTGCCGGATTTAACTTTATCTGGTGATACCCTGAGTAAGCATCCAAGAAACTCAACAGCTCGCATCTGGTCGTGGAGTCTATCACTTGGTCAATCCTTGGCAGGGCAAAGGGATCTTTGGGGTAGGCCTTGTTGAGGCTCGTGTAGTCTATACACATGCGCCACTTGTTGTTTTTCTTTAGCACGAGGACCGGGTTGGCGAGCCACTCTGGAAAGAAAACTTCCATAATGAAGCCGGCTGCCAGAAGCCGGGCTATCTCCTCTCCCACAATCCTGCGTTTCTCCTCCGACAGTCGGCGGAGGGTTTGTTTGACTGGCTTTGCATCTTCTCGGACGTGTAGTTTGTGCTCGGCGAATTCCTTCGGGACGCCCGGCATGTCCTTGGGGGACCATGCAAAGATGTCCCGATTCTCACGGAGGAAATCGGCGAGTTCGCCTTCCTATTTGCTGTTTAGGTTTGCCCCGATGACGGCAAACCTCTCTGGGCGCTCGGGGTCAAGAGGTATCTTCTTCGTCTCCTTGGCCGGCTGGAAAGATCCTTGAGCATCATGCTCCTTGGGATCGAGGGACAAGGCCGACTGCTTGCCGGCCATGGCCACGACTCGGTCCAACATCTTCTTTTCTTCGGCAATCACAAGGGACTCGGCCAGCCGACTGCTGGCTGCTGCGCACTCAGAGGACTTCTTGTAATCACCGGCTATGGTGATGACGCCTTTGGTGCTCGGTATCTTCATCTTGAGGTATGCATAGTGGGGAACTGCCATGAACTTGGCCAAGGCAGGTCGGCCAAGCAATACATGGTAAGGGCTCTCCAGGTCCACCACTTCAAACCAGATCGCTTCCCGGTGGAAATGCTCCTTGTCCCCAAAAAGTACATCAATCTTGATCTTGCCAATGGGGGCGCAGGACAGGCCGGGTACGATGCCATGGAACACAGTCCGAGTAGGCATGAGTTGCTTCATCTTGACATTCAGCTTCTCCATGGTGTCACGGTACAGGATGTTGATGCTGCTCCCGCCGTCTATCAGCACGCGGGAGAATCGGGCAGCGCGTCTATCCGTTGCAAGGGTGGCATCCAAAACCAACGCATAAGAGCCGGGAGACGACATCACCTCTGGGTGGTCGGTCTGGCTCCAGCTGATAGGTTTTTCTGACCAGTGCATGTGCTCGGCGGGGTTGGTAGCAACCATGCTGACTTCTTGGTGCTCTCGGCGTTTGCTGCGTCGGTCTTCGGGTTGACTTGTAAAGATGATATAGGCGGCATGCTCGTCGGGGAACTCATCATGCACGGCTCCGACTGAGGGCCGAGCGGCTGGCGGCTGCGGAGCTGGAGGCGGCGGACCGGCAGGCGGAGGCGGCGCGAGCCCTTCGCCTTTAGAGATTCTGGTGAGCCAGTGGCACTTCTGGGTCATGTGGTTGGACGGCTTCGCGCTGCTGTGAAACTTGCACGGGGCGTCGAGAGTCTGCTCGTAGGAGAAGGCCGGCTGCCAAGACGGCTTGCCGCCCCTCTGCTTCTTGGGTGCGGGCCGCGCTTCGGGCTGCTCGTCTTCGACTGTGGCCACCTGCCGACTGGTAGAGGGCGGCACCGGGCCCTTGCGCTTGTGGTCGTTCTAGTGTGGGCGTCGGCCGGAGTCCCCAGCCGGCGTCTTGGGCGCCGGGTTGAGTACCTTTCCGGACGCGTCTACCCGGAGTTCGGTCTTCATCGAGGAGTCGGCGGTGGCGTACTTGTCCGCTATGATCAGAAGCTCGTCGAGGGTAGTCGGCTCGTCGTAGATGAGCTTGTGCTTGAGGAGGGTGCCTTCTCGGCACCCGACAGTGAAGTATTCTATGGCTTGCACCTCGTGCACCCCTTCGCAAGAGTTGCGGAGCTCGGCCCAACGCGTGAGGTAGTCGCGAGTGGACTCGGCGGGGCCTTGTACGCACAAGGAGAGCTGTCTGGGCTTGGGAGCCCGCTTGTAGGTGCTGGTGAAGTTGCGGACGAAGGCTTCTGTGAAGTCTAGCCAGCTGTTGATGCTGTATTGCTTGAGGCTGTTGAGCCAGGTCCGCACCGTGCCCTGCAGCATGAGGGGCACGTACTTCACGGCAACGCGCCTGTTGCCGTTGGCTATGCTAACCGCCATGGAGTAGTCGATCACGGAGCCGTTGTACTTGGGCGTGTCTCTTGGGAGCGAGAACCCTTTGGGGAAAGGCTCGTCGCGGATGCGGGGGCCGAAGCAAGGCGGGCCGACATCATCTTCTTCTTCTAGCGCCAGGGATCGCGCCAGGCGGTCGATCCAATGGCGGGCGTCATTCTCGCCGACTCCTTCACGGCGACCTAGCCGGCCGCTGAGAGTCGGATGCACAACAGGCAGCGGGGTGAGATATCTCTCTCCACGGGGCCGGGGCGGAGGCAGGTTGCCCCGCCACTCCACGGCCCAGGGGTGGCCTTCTGCGTCTCGCTCGATGGAGATTCGGGTTCGGCTTCGGCTGACAGCCGGTTCTTTCTTGTGCCGCGTGCGGGTTTTACCCGTAGTCGGCGTACGGGACGTCGCACCGTGATCTCGGCGCGGGGGAGGGCTTTCCGCGTGGGCGTCGGCTTCGTGCCACTGCGCGGCTGCATCGATCAGCTGCTGGATGCATCGGGTCATGTGGGGGAGCTCTTCGGCCCCCAGTCCATCTAGCTCGTCTACGGCCGCCTGGGCGGCGCGCAGGTTCTCGAGTGGAGTAGCGTAGACTGGGCGGTCGACTCCTAGCATATCGGCGACGACAGCGCCGTGCTGTCTGACAACGCCAGCCCTGCTAGGCCCGCCTGGGGGTGGCGTGCCAAAGGCGGCGCGGTCGGCCTCTCGTCGGTGGGCCTCAGTGAGGCGTCTCATGGAAACCAACTTCCGGCCCTCCGCGAGGAGGGCGAGGCGGCGATCTTCCAGTGCTTCAGCATCGGCATCGGCCGGGAGGGGGATGGACAAGTCGTGGACCGCCGCGTGTGGGGCGTCGTGTGCGCTCTCGTCAGAAGCACCGCCATGGCCGATGACCATCACCTCGGTGGTGACAGCGTCGCAGCCATCGGCCCGGGGAAGCGGGTCGTTGTAGATCGCGACATTGGTGGGGAACGTGTCAAGCGAGGCCGTGTCGGAGTGGACAGGCGTCGGATCGGTGGAGCCAACCGACTCCAAGTCCACGGCAGGCTCGCCGGAGACGTGGAGCTGGCCGAGGAGGTTGACGAGGTGGTCGGTGCCCGCGTCGGGGACGAGCTCGTCAGAGATGAGAGTCTTGTCAAGGAGATTGGCGAGGCTGCTCGCCGCATAGATGTTGGTGATGCTTTGTAGCACGTCGTGGCAAGCGCCATCGGGCGTGCCGGGCTGGCTACGCTCGCGGGGGAGGAAGAGGGTTCCCGTCCAGAACAGGTCTCTGGATGACGGTGCACCTAGCCCCACGGTGGGCGCCAAATGTCGGGTGGTAGGTGCGACATATGCCAATGAGTGGCTTATCATTGTGGGAGCCAGTAAGACGTCGCCGGTGCCTGGAAACAGGATGAGGCGAAGACATGCACGCCGGCGAATCTTACCCAGCTTCGGGGATCTCCGTGGAGATAACACCCCTACTGCTGCTCTGCGGGGTCTCCGCATGGTCACTAGATGAACACGTAGCTACACGGTGCTCCTTGAGCTGTTGGCGAGAGGAGGAAGAAGGGCACGGCTTGCTCTCTTCTCCTCCCTATGTGGTGTCTGAGACTAGCAGGGATTCGTCTCCCTTTGCATGGTTGCCCCGGGGGGTTTATATAGGCCTACCCCCGGGGGTACAATGGTAAACCGGCTGGGCGCGGGGCCCAGCCGTCTGTGTCTACGCTCTCCGGCTTCTGCGCCGGCTGCTGGGGCCCGCCGGCTAGTGGGTCCCGCCGGCTGTCGGCTCCTTGGTCGACAGGCAGGCCCCACTGTCAGGGCCTTGTCGGCGACTGGTTACTATTGCTCAATCTTGGTGGCGAGGGCTTCGCCGAAGTGGGCGTGGCTACAGTGCTGCTGCCCGGTGGGCGATCACTGTAGCCCCACCGGGTCTTGTCTCCTTAATGGGGCGTCTTCTTCGAGGGAGGTGGCAAGCCGGCTGTGGGGAGCCGGCTCTATCTTAGGTCGACTGGGGGAGGTCTGGCCGCCTTCGGGTGTCTCTCTGCCCGAAGGGGCCCACCGCCCGTGGGCCGTACTGGTAGCCCGTCGTGGATGACATCAGGCTCAACATGACAATAGTGCTGCACCGTACGGGTCATGGCCACCCGTACAGCGTACTGTGCCAGGCGTGCTCCGGGATTCGGGAGTGGCAGGCTTCACTGTAGCCACGCCCCGTCACATCGCCATTATGTGGATGCAGACTTCGAGGGTACAATCTTGACCGCTTTATGGGAGCCAGCTTCTTGGAGTCGGCCTTCTCGCGGCCGGCTTCTCGGAGCCAGCCCTCCCGCGGCTTCTCTTCATGAGGGCTGAAGTCGGGCCGCCTTTCGATAGCCGGCCTGGAGACAGCCGACAAGGGGAAGGCGGCCCTGCGTCTTGGATTCTTGAGGGCCGAATCGGCTCATAATTTTTTCAGAAGGGCCAGGGGGAGCCGGCTAGGCTATCCATGGTTATTTACTCCGACACTAATCCTTCATGATAATCGAGTTTGTCATGTCAAGCCTTTTCAACCGGTGTGTCTCTCGGCAAGCGGATACGTTCATGTTCAACATCCGCAAGATTCAATCTCAGCTTTCTAAATGGTGTTCGTTCATCCATCCTAAGTTGTCTTTGTTGTCCCTCCCTCCCACCCTTGTTTCTTAAGGACTCAGATTCCTTAATCAAGTATCCATGGTATCGATGGAAGTCTCTCCATTCTTTTCTTTCAATGTTTGTGTCTGGTGATTCTCATGAAGATTCTAACGGAGCTTCAAGTTCGTCACCCTTTACTCATTTTTTCTTCTCCGGTGGTTTAAATTCAAGCGTTATTGATCATATCTTTCTCCTCGTTTCAAATACCCTATCATGCCAGTGCTGCTCATATTCATTCACTTCTCGCTATTCTATTGTTTCGGAGTGCTCAAGATATCTCAGAAGATTCGTGTTTCCACTCTGCTTTCGTAATCATTTCAAGCTCTTTCGAGATTGTTATCTCATTCTAGCCATTTAATTCAACCGGTGCAATCTATCTTTTAAATCATTCAACGGTGTTTCTTTTGAGTGAGCCCTAACCCACAGGTCTTCTCCCAGGATCTTACCTGACTCTTCTCTTTTCCTGGCGTTACTCTCAAATTCTTTTCCAAGTTGGACGTATGAATGAATTTTCATCAGTCAAATGCTTTTCTCCAAGATCTTTCAAATTCTTTTCATCGTTGGCTCAACTTTTCCATTCTTCATTCCGGTGTGCCTCAATAATTCTTGGTGGTGTTACTCGTCGTCATTCTCAGATTTTGAAGACCGAAGAAGAGTTTCTCTTTAATCTTGCTCCATTCTCTTCAAGATTCGTGATTCTAGCTTGTTGCCATCCTCTCGTAATTGTTTTTTATCGTGAGAATTCTTTTCACCTATCCGGAGCAATTCAAGATTCTTTTTAATTTGTTTCTCCGGAGCCCATCATCTCAGAATTTATTCATTCCAGCTTTCAGCTCTCATATTCCAAATCTTACTGGTGCATCATTCAAGTATTCTCTTATCAGCTCGTGATCGCTTCGTTCTCATGTATCTAAATTCTCTCAAGCTTCTTCATTCATTTGCTAATTCTTCCCGGTGTTGTCCTTATCTTTTCTTTGTTCATTTTAATTCTTATGGTGGTTCGTTCAAGACTTCTCTTCCTCATCAATTTATTCGTTATTTCAATTCTACGGATGGTTCGTTGAAGACCTTCTCAAGTTTTGATATATCTCTTTTAATCCTTTCTACGAGAATAAGTAGTATGCGAAATCCATTGCTTGTCATCAATTTAATGGGTGAAGGATAAGCATAATGTAATTTTTATTCTTGTTTCATCGAGTATATTCAATTATTTATTACGGAGGCTCATCAAATTCTCGGTTTCACTTGATTCATCTTTTCTTTTCCGGAGCTCCAAGTTTCAACTTATCTCATCGCAGAGCTCTTCCAATCATCGCAAGGTTTCACCTTGTGTTTTCAACTTCTCTTTCTTGTCGTTACCCTTTGTTACCGGAGTTCTTCATGGAGGCTCTACATGATGTTTCATAAAGGATTTAATTCCATCTCGAAGTTTTCGTCAAGATTTTTTTCTAAGGAGCTCAAGCATTCTTCATCTTGCAATCCGGAGTGCAATTGTTCCCCCTTATCTTTTGAGATGGTGTTATGTCTTTCTTGACAATGTCCCTTCATGTTTCATGATTCGCAAGTTGTCAAGTATGAGATAGTTTAAACCCATCAAGTCCTTCGAGCATGAGCTCTTCTCAATCCATCAACCTCTTCATTGAAGTTATCTTGGATTATATTTCACCTAAAGCTTTCCCTAAGGATTGTTGCTAATTATGGTGCTTATAAATGACCCAACTTCTTCTTTTATCCTCCCGGTGATATAGCTTCTCGTATTCTTGTTGATATCAATCCAATCCATTGTTTTCCGTTAGTGGCAGAATTTCACCACATAATTTTTGAGATGTCTTCTATAAGTCCATATCAAGCTTATTCTTTTCGTTGTTGGTTTTCCAACAACTCCGGTCTAGTATTTGTTGTAAGTGTGCTCTCTCAATATCGTGTTCCCCTTCGTTCATTCCATTCCATTCTTACTTTTGTTCCGGAGGCATTGTGATGTTGCTCTCTTCAACCCATCTTCTTGTGTTGTTAGGATCGTGTTCTTTTCCTGGTTTATTCATTTAACCGGAGTGTTGTGCCTTTTTGCTCAAGTTCTTTTCGCCTTATCAAGCCTTGCATCTCCTTTCAACCAGAGTGATGCCTGAATTTGTTCTTCCTTGTTCCTCTTTTCTAACGGAGTGTTTTCAAGTTCGTTCACCTCCGTTGTATTCTTTTCTCAAAATGACTTAACCTTTTCAAGGTTCTTTGGTCTCACTCGTTTGTCAAAGGAGCAACTTAGTTTTACCTCTTCTCTTTCTTTTCCGTTTTCCCCGGTGCCATTCTAGATCTCGGGACGAGATCCTCTCGTAGTGGTGGAGTGTTGTAACGCCCCGAGACCGATGTGCCAAGTGTCGTCCAGTTATTCGCTGTTGTTGCCTTGTCTTTTGCTTGCGTGTTGCATCTTGTCATGTCATCATGTGCATTGCATCATCATGTTTTCGAAACTTGCATCCGTCTGGGTTTCCCAGTTCCTTCCGTTGTCCGTTCTGAGCCGAGACACCCTCGCACGCGCCCATGGCATGTCCAAAATAGTATTTTATAAGTGGCCGGGAAATGTTCTCGGAATGGGATGAAAGTTGGCATGTGGTCTTATTATAGTGTAGATAGACCGCCTGTCAAGTTTCATCGCATTCGGAGTTCGTTTGATAGCCCAACCGTTAAACTATAGCGGCATTATAGTCGGTCTAACGTCGGACGTTTTCGGTCTCCGGAAAAAGTCGTCGGGCCTCCCTCTCTTCTCTTCTCTCAGCTCGAGACCATCTACACAGCTCACTACCTACCGCCAGGTCCAACATAACCTCTCCCGTCAGCCCCCAGCCCTCCTCGCGCGCGCGTCCGAAAGTTGTCCCGGACCCGACCTGGACAGTCGTCACCGTTGGATCCGGATCATCCCCGAACATCTACAAAACGTCTCCGTTTTTCTCTTTGGGCTACCTAACCTATTTTTCGCGACCGTCCGATTACGATCGGAGGGATGAGGTAGCCCCTAAGCCTAGTCCACCCGCTGTATATATTCACCGGTCCAAACTCTAGTCAAACCCTAATCCCTAGGTGATCTGTCCCTTCACCGCCGCCAGACCAGCCCTCTCCTCGCTTTTCCTCCACCACCAATCGAATCCGGCCCAGATCCAGCCTCCCACCCATCCATCTGTGGCCGCCAGATGGGGATCCAACGATCATCAGCGCGCCCGAGCCTTCTGTAGCGCTCGATCCAGATCGGATCGAGGCCACCTCTCGCGACAGACTCGTCGATCAGAAACGGGAGAGGATCTCCCGATCGAGTCCCTCGTCGACGCCGGCAACCACCTCTATCAGGACCCCTCTCGCCGCCCTTCTCCTTCCCTTCCTCTTTTTCCCATTTTTCTCTCTCTCATTTGGAGCTCTCTGTCTCCCAGAGGCCACCCAACGCCGCCGACGTTGAGCTGCCATGGATGGAGGTCGCCAAATCCTGCAACCCTGGAGCGCCGCCGCCCATTCCCAGCCTCCCGTCATTGCACCGTCGTCGCCGGATCAGCATCACTCCCAAGCCCCATGGCGCCGCCTTGCCTCTGCCTCCTGTTCCTCTGCATCGAGCGATGTGACTTTGTCCGCGTCGACCTGCTCCGATCCAGCGCCCGCGAGCGTTGACCGCGCCCGTGCCTCCCCAGGCCACCTAGCCGGCCTGCTTCCTACCAGATCCGGCCCAGCACCAGCGCCTGATGACTGCGCCTAGACCAGCAACCTCCAGGCCCAGCTTGCCCCTTCGCGGCCTACCTCCCTCCTCCACCGAACGGGCCAAGGCCCAGCGCACACTTCTCACCTCAGCCGGCCCAGTTCGCCTCTGCCTCACGTGTCAAGTCCATGGGTGAGCAGCCCAGTTCTTCTCAGATCCAGCCCATAGTTGTTTTTTCTGTGCGCTGCGAATTTGTCCATTTAATCAGAGCACTGCAGTTTACAGAAAACCCCTTACACTTCATGCATTTAATAACTCACAATTCGTGCATCGGATTAAAATGAATTATATATGAAAAATGCTTAGAATTATGTGTAGGTTAATTATATGCAACTTTCATCTATGTTTAAAATGTTTAAAATGATGTTTGATTAAATTTGCTCCTATGCCATGCTAAAATGACTTAATTCATAACTAATTAACCGTAGCTCCAAATTTAATAAACTTTATATGTAAATGGGGTAGAATTTTGCCTAGTTTAGCATGGTGGCTTCACTTTGCATGCTTAACAACTCTAAAATTGTGTTTAGGGCAGAACAGTACCAAATCTATAATAAGTTCATGAGGAGTTTCCGGAATTGTTGTTCATTGCTTCCGTCCTCATTTAAACTTGCCTAGATTAGGTAGTTTCATCATGCTTCACCTCATGCCATTCTAACAACATTGAATATTGGTGGGCACATAAACGAGATCGAACTAAATAACTCAAATGTGGTGTTTCGTCAATATGCAAAGGAGTTGCATGTTGAGCTCCCCTTAATTTGTAGGATTGTTTGTGCATTTTGCCATGCCATGCTTCATTAAACCGGACATGCATCATACTTGGTTGTGCATCATGCCATATTTATGTGGTGGTTGTTTACCATGATTGTTTGCTTCTTTCCGGTGTTGCTTCTTCGGGTTGGTTCCGATAACGTCGCGTTGTGAGGATTCATTCGTCTACGTCCGTTTGTCTTCCTCATGGACTCGTTCTTCTTCATTGCGGGATTTCAGGCAAGATGACCATACCCTCGAAATCACTTCTATCTTTGCTGGCTAGTTGCTCGCTCTTTTTCTATGCCTATGCTGCGATACCTACCACTTGCTTATCATGCCTCCCATATTGTTGAACCAAGCCTCTAACCCACCTTGTCCTAGCAAACCATTGATTGGCTATGTTACCGCTTTGCTCAGCCCCTCTTATAGCGTTGTTTGTTGCAGGTGAAGATTGAAGTTTGTTCCTTGTTGGAACATGGAGATGTTGTTCCTTGTTGGAACATGTTTACTTGTTGGGATATCACATATATATTATTTAATTAATGCATCTATATACTTGGTAAAGGGTGGAAGGCTCGGCCTTATGCCTAGTGTTTTGTTCCACTCTTGCCGCCCTAGTTTCCGTCATATCGGTGTTATGTTCCTAGATTTTGCGTTGCTTACGCGGTTGGGTTATAATGGGAACCCCTTGACAGTTTGCTTTGAATAAAACTCCTCCAGCAAGGCCCAACATTGGTTTTACCATTTGCCACCTAGCCTCTTTTTCCCTTGGGTTAGGCCAGCCCAAGGGTCATCTTATTTTAACCCCCCCGGGCCAGTGCTTGTCTAAGTGTTGGTCCAACCCAGAGCACCGTGCGGGGCCGTCCCTTGGCAACTTGGGTTACGTTGGCTCCTGTATGCTTAGCTTATCCGGTGTGCCCTGAGAACGAGATATGTGCAGCTCCTATCGGGATTGTCGGCACAGCGGGTGGTCTTGCTGGACTTGTTTTACCATTGTCGAGGATGTCTTGTAGAACCGGGATACCGAGTCTGATCGGAATGTCTCGGGAGGAGGTCTATTCCTTCATTGACCGTGAGAGTTTGTCATGGGCTAAGTTGGGACACCCCTGCAGGGATTTGAACTTTTGAAAGCCGTGCCCGCGGTTATGGGCAGATGGGAATTTGTTAATGTCCGGTTGTAGAAAACCTGAAGTTGACATTTATTAAAATGAATCAACTGCGTGTGTAACCGTGATGGTCTCTTTCCGGCGGAGTCCGGGAAGTGAACACGGTGTTGGAGTTATGCTTGATGTAGATTGTTCTAGGATCACTTCTTGATCATAGTTTCTCGATCGTGCTTTGCCTTCTCTACTCGCTCTCTTTTGCGTATGTTAGCCACCATATATGCTAGTCGCTTGCTGCAGCTCCACCTCATACCTTTCACCTTACCTATGAGCTTAAATAGTCTTGATCGCGAGGGTGCGAGATTGCTGAGTCCCCGTGACTCACAGATACTTCCAAAACCAGTTTGCAGGTGCCGTTGAACCGAGCGGGTGATGCAACCAAGCTCAGGAGGAGCTAGATGAAGATCTTGTCCTTTGTGTTGTTTCGTTCTAGCTGATCAGTAGTGGAGCCCAGTTGGGGTCGATCGGGGACCTTTGTCGCATTTGGGGTTCTTCTTTTATTTTGGTTCCGTAGTCAGACCTTGATTGTATCTGGATGATGTAATGCTTTGTTCATGTAATTGTGTGAAGTGGCGATTGTAAGCCAACTATGTATCTCTTTTCCCTTATTGTATTACATGGGTTGTTTGCGAAGATTACCTCACTTGCGACATTGCTTTCAATGCGGTTATGCCTCTAAGTCGTGCTTCGACACGTGGGAGATATAGCCGCATCGAGGGCGTTACAAATGGCTAGCAAGTTGCCACTCCCGTGAAGAAACCCAAAGCTGGACCTAAGCCTGAAATTGAGTGCTTCTACTGCAAAGGAAATGGTCACTAGAAGCGGAACTGCTCCAAATACTTGGCAGATAAGAAGGATGGCAAAGTGAACAACGGTATATTTGATATACATGTTATTGATGTGTACCTTACTAGTATTCATAGTAGCCCCTATGTATTTGATACTGGTTCAGTTGCTAAGATTAGGAACTCGAAATAGGAGTTGCAGAATAAACAGAGACAAGTTAAGGCGAGGTGACGATGTGTGTTGGAAGTGATTCCAAGGTTGATACGATCACCATCGCATACTCCCTCTACCTTCGGGATTAGTGTTGAGCCTAAACAAATGTTATTTGGTGTGTACGTTGAGCAGGAACATGCTTAGATCATGTTTATTGCAATACAGTTATTCATTTAAGTCATAGAATAATTGTTGTTGTGTTTACATGAATAAAACCTTTTTATGGTCATACACCCAATGTAAATGGTTTAATGAATCTCGATTGTAGTGATACACATATTCATAAGATTGATGACAAAAGATGCAAAGTTAATAATGATAGTGCAACATACTTGTGGCACTGCCCTTTAGGTCATATTGGTGTAAAGCGCATGAAGAAACTCCACGAGGATGGACTTTTGGAATCACTTCATTATGAATCATTTGATACTTGTGAACCATGCCTCATGGGCAAGATGACTAAAACTCCGTTCTCCGGAACAATGGAGCGAGCTAATGACTTATTGGAAATAATATACCGATGTATGCGATTCGATGAGTGTTGAAGCACGCGGTGGTTATCGTTATTTTCTCACCTTCACAGATGATTTGAGTAGGTATGGGTATATCTACTTGATGAAACACAAGTCTGAAATGTTTGAAAAGTTCAGAGAATTTCAGAGTGAAGTAGAGAATCATCGTAACAATAAAATGAAGTTTCTACGATCTGATCGCGAAGGCTAGTATTTGAGTTATGAATTTGTCCTTCATATAAAACAATGTGGAATAGTTTCACAACTCACGCTACCTGGAACACCACAACGTAATGGTGTGTCCGAACGTCTTAACTGTACTTTATTAGATATGGTATGTTCTATGATGTCTCTTACCGATTTTCCACTATCGTTTTGGGGTTATGCATTAGAGACAGCCGCATTCATGTTAAATAGGGCACCATCTAAATCCATTGAGATGACACCGTATGAACTGTGGTTTGCCAAGAAACCTAAGTTGTCATTTCTTAAAGTTTGGGGATGCGACGCTTATGTCAAAAGGCTTCAGCCTGATAAGCTAAAACCTAAATTGGAGAAGTGCGTCTTCATAGGATACCCTAAGGAAACTACCACAGATCTGAAGGCAAGATCTTTGTCGCTAAAATGGTTCCTTTCTAGAGAAGGAGTTTCTCTCGAAAGAAGTGAGTGGGAGGAAACTAGAACTTGATGAGGTAATTGTACCTTCTCTCAAATTGGAGAGGAGCACATCTGAGAAAACTGTTCCCGTGATGCCTACACTAACTAGAGAGGTAGCTAATGATGATGATCATGAAACTTCAGATCAAGTTGCTACATAACATCTTAGGTCGACCAGAACACGTTCCGCACCAGGGTGGTACTGTAATCCTGTCCTGGAAGTCATGTTATTAGACCACAGTAAACCTATGAACTATGAAGAAGCTATGATGAGCCCAGATTCCAACAGATGGCTTGAGGCCATGAAATCTGAGATAGGATCCATGTATGAGAATGATACGTCCATTTTGCATCATGTTTTCTTACTGTTATTTATGATGTTTTTATCCATAATAATGCTTTTTGGAGTAATTCTAATGCATTTTCTCTCATAATATGCAAGGTATACACAAAGAGAGAGAATTCCGGCAGGTGGAAATCTCGACCCAGAAAAGCTACATTAGGCTACCTATTCTGCAAAACTCCAAACAAACTGAAACTTCACGGAGATTTTTATGGAATATTTGAGGAATATTGGAGCAAATAACTACCAGAGGGGGTCCACCAAGTGGGCACAACCCACCTGGGTGCTCCAGGGAGCCCAAGCGCCCTGGTGGGTTGTGCTCACCCAGGCCCACCTCCGGTGCCCATCTTCTGGTATATAGGTCACTTTGACCTAGAAAAAAAATAAGGAGAGGACTTTCGGGATGGAGCACCGCCGTCTCGAGGCGGAACTTGGGCAGGAGCATTTTTGCCCTTTGGCGGAGCGATTCTGTCGGGGGAACTTCCCTCCCGGAGGGGGAAATCATCGTCGTCATCATCACCAACAACTCTCCCATCTTGGGGAGGGCAATCTCCATCAACATCTTCAACAACAACATCTCCTCTCAAACCCTAGTTCATCTCTTGTGTTCAATCTTGTTACCGGAACTATATATTGGTGCTTGTGGGTGACTAATAGTGTTGATTACATCTTGTAGTTGATTACTATATGGTTTATTTGGTGGGAGATTATATGTTCAGATCCATTATGCTATTTAATACCCCTCTGATCTTGAGCATGCTTATCATTTGTGGGTAGTTACTTTTGTTCTTGAGATCACGGGAGAAATCATGTTGCAAGTAATCATGTGAACTTGATATGTGTTCGATATTTTGATAGTATGTATGTTGTGATTCCCTTAGTGGTGTCATGTGAACATGGACTACATGGCACTTCACCATATTTGGGCCTAAGGGAATGCATTGTGGAGTAGCAATTAGATGATGGGTTGCGGGAGTGATATAAGCTTAAACCCCAGTTTATGCGCTATTCCGTAAGGGACCGATTGGATCCAAAAGTTTAATGCTATGGTTTGAATTTATTCTTAATACTTTTCTCATAGTTGCGGAAGCTTGCGGGAGGGTTAATCATAAGTAGGAGGTTTGTTCAAGTAAGAACAGCACCTAAGCACCGGTCCACCCACATATCAAATTATCAAAGTACCGAACATGAATTAAGCCAACATGATAAAGTGACTAGATGAAAATCCCGTGTACGCTCAAGAACACTTTGCTTATCATAAGGGACCATTTTGGCATGTCCTTTGCCTCAAAAGTATTGGGATACCTTGCTGCACTTTTGTTACTACTATCGTTACTTGCTCGTTACAAATTATCTTGCTATAAAACTACTCTGCTACTTACAATTTCAGCACTTGCAGACATTACCTTGCTGAAAACCACTTGTCATTTCCTTCTGCTCCTCGTTCGGTTCGCCACTCTTACTTATCGAAAAGAGCTACAATTGATCCCCTATACTTGTGGGTCATCAAGGCTATTTTCTGGCGCCGTTGTCGGGGAGTGAAGCGCCTTTGGTAAGTGTAATTTGGTAAGGAAGCATTTATATTGTGTGCTGAAATTTATTATCACTTGTTACTACGGAAAACAATCCTTTGAGGGGTTTGTTCGGGGTATCTTTACCTTGATCGGAACCACAATTAACTACCCCTCAACCTACTACACCTACTTAAAATATTGAATATGAAATTCCTTCGGGTATGATAGAACAACTGCTAGCTAATCCTTATGCATGAGATGGAACCGAACATCCTGATATGCACTTGATATATGTTGAACAAATTTTTGGATTGTTTAGGCTTTCAGGTTTACCCAGAGATGAATTTATGAAGAAGATTTTCCCTTTATCTTTGAAGGGAAAAGCATTGGCATGGTATAGGCTATGCTATGATATCGGATCTTGGAATTGGAATCGTTTGAAATTAGAGTTCCATCAAAAAAATTATCCTATGCACCTAGTTCATCGTGATCGGAATTATATATATAATTTTTGGCCTCGTGAAGGAGAAGTATCGCTCTAGCTTGGGGGAGTCTTAAGTCAATGTTATATTCATGCCCTAATCATGAGCTCTCAAGAGAAATTATTATCCAGAATTTTTATGCTCGGCTTTCTTGTAATGATCAAATCATGCTTGATACTTCTTGTGCTGGTTCTTTTATGAATAAGACTATTGAATTCCGGTGGGATCTTTTGGAAAGAGTTAAACACAATTTTGAAGATTGGGAACTCGGCGAATATAAAGAGTCAGGTATCAAAATTAAATATGACAGTGTTAAATCTTTTATGGATACCGATGCTTTTCAACAGTTTAGCACTAAATATGGACTTGACTCTGAGATAGTAGCCTCCTTTTGTGAATCATTTGCTACTCATGTTGACCTCCCTAAAGAGAAGTGGTTTAAATATCGCCCACATATCAAATAATAAATTAAAGAACCGGTACCAGTTAAAGAAGAAACTATACTTTATAATGTTGATCCAGTTGTTCCTACTGCTTATATTGAGAAACCACCTTTCCCTGTTAGGATAAAGGAACATGCTAAAGTTTCAACTGTGGTTAACAAAAGCTATATTAAAACACCTGAACCTGATGAACAAATCAAAGTAGAACCTAGTATTGCTATGGTTAAAGATCTCTTGGAAGAAGATATGGATGGGCATGTTATTTACTTCTATGAAGAAGCTGCTAGAATTGCCAAACCTGATAAAAAGGATAAACATAGACCTATTGTTGGCATGCCTGTCATCTCAGTTAAAATAGGAGATCACTGTTATCATGGTTTATGTGACATAGGTGCTAGTGTGAGTGCTATTCCTTACACCCTATATCAAGAAATTATGAAAGACATAGCACCCGCAGAGACAGAAGACATAGATGTTACTATTAAACTTGCTAATAGAGACACTATATCACCAATTGGGATTGTTAGAGATGTTGAAGTCTTGTGTGGGAAAATGAAATACCCTACTGATTCTCTTGCTCTTGGTTCCCCACAAGATGAATTTTGTCCCATTATCTTTGGTAGACCTTTCTTGAACAACGTTAATGCTAAGATAGATTGTAAGAAACAAACTGTCGGTGTTAGTTTTGGTGATGAGTCTCATGATTTTAATTTTTCCAAGTTTAGTAGAAAGCTTCATGAAAAATAATTGCCTAGTAAGAATGAATTAATTGGTCTTGCTTCTATTGTTGTACCACCTACTGATCCTTTAGAACAATATTTGCTAGACCATGAAAATGATTTACATATGCATGAAATAAATGAAGTAGATAAGATTTTCTTTGAACAACGTCCTCTACTTCAACACAACTTGCCTATTGAAACTGTAGGAGGTCCTCCTCCACCCAAAGGTGATCTATGTTTGAATTAAAACAATTGTCAGACACTTTGAAATATGCTTATCTTGATGAAAAGAAAATATATCATGTTATTATTATTGCTAACCTTTCAGAACATGAAGAAGAATGATTATTGAAAGTTCTAAGGAAGCACCGGGCTGCTATTGGATATACTATTGATGATTTAAAGGGCATTAGTCCCACTCTATGTCAGCACAAAATTAATATGGAACCTGATGCTAAACCCGTTGTTGATCACCAACGTCGGTTAAATCCGAAGATGAAAGAAGTGGTCAGAACGGAAATCTTAAAGCTTCTGGAAGCAGGTATAATCTATCCTATAGATGATAGTAGATGGGTAAGTCCTGTTCATTGTGTCCCTAAGAAGGGAGGTATAATTGTTGTTCCTAATGATAAGAATGAACTTATTCCACAAAGAATTATTACAGGCTATAGAATGGTAATTGATTTTAGAAAATTAAATAAAGCAATTAGAAAAGATCATTACCCTCTGCCTTTTATTGATCAAATGCTTGAAATATTATCTAAGCACACACACTTTTGCTTCCTTGATGGATATTCTGGTTTTTCAAAAATACCTGTTTCTCAACCTGATCAGGAAAAGACTACTTTTACTTGTCCCTTTGGAACCTATGCTTATAGACGTATGCCTTTCAGTTTATGTAATGCACCTGGTACCTTTCAAAGATGTATGACTGTTATATTCTCTGACTTTTGTGAAAAGATTGTTGAGGTTTTCACGAATGACTTCTCCATTTATGGGAAGTCTTTTGATGATTGTTTAAGCAATCTTGAGCGAGTTTTGCAGAGATGTGAACAAACAAATCTTGTCTTGAATAGGGAGAAGTGCCATTTTATGGTTAATGAAGGCATTGTCTTGGGTCATAAAATTTCCGAAAGAGGTATTGAAGTGGACCAAGCTAAGGTTGATGCAATTGAGAAAATGCCATGTCCTAAAGATATAAAAGGTATTCGTAGTTTCTTAGGTCATGCTGGTTTCTATAGGAGATTTATCAAAGACTTCTCTAAAATTTCTAGGCCTCTTACGAATCTTTTGCAAAAGGACATTCCTTTTGTTTTTGATGATGATTGGTTAGAAGCCTTTGAAACACTCAAGAAATCCTTAATTTCTGCACCTATTGTTCAACCACCTGATTGGAACCTGCCTTTTGAAATTATGTGTGATGCTAGTGATTATGCTGTTGGTGCTGTTCTAGGAAAAAGAGTTGATAAGAAACTAAATGTTATTCATTATGCTAGTTAAACTCTAGACACTGCTCAAAGAAATTATGCTACTACTGAAAAAATTCTTAGCAGTGGTGTTTGCTTGTGACAAATTTAGACCTTATATTGTTGATTCCAAAGTAATTGTTCACACAAACCATGCTGCTATTAAACATCTTATGGAAAAGAAGATGCTAAACCTAGACTTATCTGATGGGTTCTCTTGTTACAAGAATTTGATTTACATATCATTGATAGAAAGGAGCTGAGAACCCCATAGCTAATAATTTATCTATGCTTGAAAATTTTCCTGATGACCCACTACCTATTGATGATAGTTTTCCTGATGAGCAGTTAACTGCAATAAATGTTGCTCACAGTACTCCTTGGTATGCTGATTATGCTAATTACATCGTTGCTAAATATTTACCACCTAGCTTTACATACCAACAAAAGAAAAAAAATTCTTCTACGATTTAAGACATTAGTTTTGGGATGACCCACATCTTTATAACAAAGGAGTAGATGGTATTATTAGACGTTGTGTACTTGAGCATGAACAGGGAAAAGTCCTACGGAAATGTCACTCCGAAGCTTATGGAGGGCATCATGCTGGAGATAGAATTGCTCACAAGGTATTGCAATCTGGATTTTATTGGCCTACTCTCTTCAAAGATGCCCGTAAGTTCGTCTTATCTTGTGATGAATGTCAAAGAATAGGTAATATCGGTAAGCGTCAAGAAATGCCTATCAATTATTCGCTTTTTGTTGAACCATTTGATGTTTGGGGATTTGATTACATGGGTATACACATATTTTGGTTGCTACTGATTATGTTACTAAATGGGTAGAAGCTATTCCAACCAGTAGTGCTGATCACAACACCTCTATTAAAATGCTTAAGGAAGTTATTTTCCCAAGGTTTGGAGTCCCTAGATATTTAATGACTGATGGTGGTTCACACTTTATTCATGGTGCTTTCCATAAAATGCTTGCCAAGTATGATGTTAACCATAAAATTGCATCACCTTATCATCCTTAGTCTAGTGGGCAAGTTGAATTTAGCAATAGATAAATAAAATTAATTTTGCAAAAGACGGTTAATAGGTCCAGGAAGAATTGGTCTAAGAAATTAGATGATGCACTTTGGGCTTATAGAACAGCTTATAAAAAATTATGGGTATGTCTCCATATAAAATGGTTTATGGAAAAGCTTGTCATTTGCCTCTTGAGTTAGAACATAAAGCATAATGGGCCATCAAAGAGCTCAATTATGATTTCAAACTTGCCGGTGAAAAGAGGTTATTTGATATTAGCTCATTAGATGAATGGAGAACCCAAGCTTATGAAAATGCAAAATTATTCAAAGAAAAAGTTAAAAGATGGCATGACAAAAGAATCCAAAAGCGTGAGTTTAAAGTTGGAGAATATATTCTTTTGTACAACTCTTGTTTTAGATTCTTTGCCGGAAAACTCCTCTAAAAATGGGAAGGCCCCTATGTTATCGAGGAGGTTTATCGGTCTGGAGCCATCAAAATAAATAATTACGAAGGTACTAACTCAAAGGTTGTCAATGGGCAACGAATAAAGCATTATATCTCTGGTACGCCCATTAATGTTGAAAGTAATATTATCCAAACTTTGACACCGGAAGAACACATAAAAGAGTCCTTCCGGAACACTCCAGAATCGTAAAAATAAGGAGGTACGTGATACAGTAAGTAAACGGACTCTGAAAAATCCACAAAAATATTTTTTATCAGTTTTGGAATATTTAAAAATTTAGGAAATAAAGAAACTTCCAAGAAGCGTACCTTGGTGGGCACAAGACACTAGCCTGGTGCACCCAGGTGGGTTGTGCCCACCTAGGACACCTTCCGGTCTCCGTTTTTCTTCCGTATGCTTGTCCTCCAAGATAAAAAAATTATATATACTTATCGAACCTATTGATCACCATATCATAGAGAAAATCCTCTGTTCTCTTTTCTTTCTATTTTTGGTCAGATTTATCAAGCCACGCATCATGTCTTCCTCCTCCAACAACATGGAAGAAGATGCTTGGTTGATGAAGATCGAGCTGAAGAGGGAGGAGCCTACGAACGTCGGCAAGGGAGACAAGGGAAAGGAGGCCACCGTAGATCCACCTTTGGTGGTAGAACAAGCACTACCTGCCGAGGAGGAAGAGGAAGATATCCTTAAGCCTTACCTTGCTCACCTTACCCCTGCTGAGATTGAAGCCTTTCGCATCATTGAAATAATTCGCATACAAAATAAGTATCTTACTAGCGAAAATATTCTACGTCAAGAGCATATCATCCATCTCCGGAGCGTCATCCGTCGTTTGGAGAATCTCTTGATCCTTAAGGATAGGATCACTTCATCACCACCATCATCTTCTTCACCACCAAAGGAAAATTGAGTATCGGGTATGGGCACTCCCCTTGGCTTCCACCAAGCTTGGGGGAGGTGCCCCAATATCGTACCATCCCACTATCTTTTTGCCTTTACTTATTTTAGTTCTATTTTTTGCTTTAGATGAATAAAAGTTTAGTTCGATCCTTTCTTCTTTGAGAGTTTGCTTAGTGATCTATCCTTGTAATCGTGTGCAAGTTATATAATAAAGTTTAGTTTGAGTTTTTGCTTTGTTTACTTTCATGTTGCAAATAAAAGGAAAGAAATAAAGAAAGAAAAAGAGAAAGGAAATAAATGAAGGAAAGATCATATACTAATCTTGTTGGGGATATGATTACTGGAGGTAAACCGGCTAGGAGTGGCCGGGTTAGCTCCATGAAGACAGAAGCCCAAAAAGACGTGAAGATGGTGGCGCTTTAAGAAGGCCCAAGGCCCAAGGGCGGGTTAAAGCCTGTAGATGTAAACCGACTTTGTCATGTAACTTGTATTGTAAGTTAGAGGAATAGAGACCGAGCTGGACACTTCTATGATCCTGCCTCGGGACTCTGTAAACCGGCGGGCGTCAACCTATGTATATAAAGGGATGACCCGGCAGCGGTTTAGGGACGACACACAACAACTCGAGAGCCAGGAAAAGCAGATTCGCTCCTTGATCATCGAAACCCTAGCAGTACCAATCACAACTAGACGTAGGCTTTTACCTTCATCGAAGGGGCTGAACTAGTATAAAATCCCTCGTGTCCCTTGTCCGGTTTAACCCCTTTAAGCTAACCCGTAGCGATGGCTCCACAACTAAGTCCTTTCACGAGGACATCTGCCGTGACAAACCCACGACAGTTGGCACCCACCGTGGGGCTATCGCACGATCGTTTCGAGTTCTTGAAGGGCAGCTTTGATGGACTCAAGGGATACGCCATGGGCCGGATGATGAAGAGTCGTCGCGGCAAGCTCTACATCGATGACGCCGGATGGGGTCCCGAGGCCGGTTCAATCGAATACGGGTACCGGTTTCCCTTTGGTGGAATTCACGTCTTCATCGGCAAGATCGGCGAACCGGGACATGAGCCGGACACCTGCACCGACATCGTCGAGACGGCTCAGCGTGCAAGCCCTTCCCCGGTTCAACCCGCAGCAAGGCATGTTTTCGTAAGTGTCATCCATGGAGCGGAATATGAAGATGGACCGGCATCTGATGGAGAAACCGATGTCTGCTCTGACGACGAGTCTTCAACTAGAGAGACCGAATCGCTGTATCAGTTGTAGGACGGCCGGATTAGCGGGGGTTCCGATGGCAACAGTATTCCGGACCCCCTCGATCTGCCAAATCGGGTCGCTATCTTCATGGCCGGTACACAATCAGCACACCACTCATCAACTGCCGCGGCAATGCTCTCCGGTTCAGCGACAGCAAAGCCAGCGGGAGCAGGGGGCTCTGCGCTGCCTTCGGCTCAAGTTTTGTCTGATTTGTTCAACACTTTGGCAACATAGATGGCCGCGGAGATGGACACAGCAGCCTGGGATCACCACAATGCCGAGATTGCAAAGGTGAAAGATCAGATAACTCAGGCTAAAGCGGACCTAGCGGCAGAGAACGCTAGGATGGCTACAGAACGGGCCGAGTTGAAAGCTCAGGCCTACCGGCTTAGGCTGGATCAGAATGCCTCAGAGGAAGTCATGAGAAGAAGATATCGATCGCATCTCCTGCCGGGTTATGAGCCAAGAAATCTCTTCAACACGCCAGGAGCAGGAATTAGTAACCAGCCAGTGTTAAACCGGACGGAGGCGTCGGGAACAGGAGCGCCGGTTCAGCCGCGCACGATGGACCCGCCTCGTCAAAACAACATTGTGCCACAGTATGTTCCGACGCCCCCGGGGCATTACTCCAACCCGTTGGACAACATTGTGGCCGCCGCTTCACGATTGGCAGCCCTCCCAACCAACGGTGAGTCACCAGTTGCGATTGAGGCACGACGGGCCAGAGAGCTCCTTCAAATAGCTTTAAACCAGCAGCAGGCTTATTCGCATAGTGATTCATTCCACCCCCCGCCCGAGCCGGAGCTACAGCAAGCACGTTGAGGATGAACCGGCTGTGTCAAGCAGTGCACATCGCCGTAACTCGCCGCGAGGGCACAACCCGGCGGGCGGAGGTACTAATGCGCAGGATGTGGTGGATCATGGTCGTGCACATCGAGAGGCCGAGTTAGCAGCTTTGCATGGAGCTCGTCAACCTACTCTGGTTCACCCTACCACTTCAGTGGAGCCAGGTGTGGTCTTCAATTCCTTAGGGGTGCCGTGTCTTGCCCTTGCTTTGCCTAATGTGCGACTGCCCAATGATTTTAAAGGTCCTCGTAAGGTGCCCAATTACACCGCCGATTTGCAACCAGAGTCATGGGTTGAAAGTTATGAGATGGCAATGGAGACGTTGGATGTGGATGAAGCGGTGTGCGCTAAATACTTCACCATGATGTTGGAGGGGACAACTCGTACTTGGTTAAAGAGCTTACCAGTTAACTCCGTCGAATCATGGGCCGAGTTAAAACACCGGTTTATCCAGAATTTTAAGGATACTTGTAAGCAGCCGATGTCGATTGTGGACCTGGCCGCTTGTGTCCAAGAGGATGGGGAGTCTACAACCCATTGGGTGAAGTGGGTCTCGGCTATTCTGCATTCATCGGATCGCATCAATGCGGACACAGCAGTATTAACGTTGGAGGGCAATTACCGGTTTCTACCATAAAACAGAAGTTAGGAAGGCTCAAACGCCACTGCAATGATATGGCAACACTTATGGCCGCTTTGGTTAAATATGCCGATTCAGATAATACCAAAGACCCTGAGTCAGAGGAGGACAAACCGGGGAAAGGGAAGAAGAACAGCAACACCAAGGGACAGCAGCATAACCCGGCAGGTCATGGGAACAATGGTAAGCTCAAGGAAGATAATAGTTTGGACTTTGTGGCTAACACCAATGCTCAGGATAACGGTCAGCGTCGTAAGGGTAAACAACCCCAGAGGGGCGGAGGTTGCGGCCCCAATCTGGAGCGCCTGTTAAATCAACCTTGTCCAAAGCATGGATCAAAGGAGAGGCCAGCTTCACATCTTTGGAAGGATTGTTATATCATGCCAGAATTCAAGAACTCCAGTATGTTTCAATACGACAATGTCCCACCCGGCGGTTCAGGAGGTGGTTTTCCTGGGCCGGGTTATGGAGGGGGCAGCTCCGGTTTGGGATTTTAGGGCTATCAAACCGGACATAGCAATCAAGGGAACCAGGGCAACCAGGGAGGTTATAACCATCAGGGGAATCAGCAGCAGCAGCAGTCAGGTTATCAGAGCAATCCAAAGTAGTTGAATAGTGGGCAGTATCATGTTTTCACCGCTAGCTTGTGCAGGCGTGATCAGAAGCTTCACAAGAGGGTCGTGAACTTTGTTGAACCGACTGTGCCTCAATATTTGCGCTGGTCTGAGCAACCCATTTTATGGAGTAGAGAGGATCACCCACCCTGGGTTCACAATCTGGGTCATCTGGCCTTAGTGGTGGCACCTCAGGTTGGGGGGTATAAGTTCACCAAGGTACTCATGGATGGGGGAAGCAGTATCAATATTCTATATTATGATACCTTCTGCCGCATGGGGTTGACAGATAAGAATCTTAAACCGTCAAACACCGTTTTTCATGGTGTGGTGCCCGGTAAATCTGCATATCCAGTGGGCAAGATCGCCCTCGAGGTGGCCTTTGGAGATGATCATGATTCAAGGTCAGAAACATTGACTTTTGAGGTAGTGAAAATCAAGAGTCCGTATCACGCTCTATTTGGGCGGCCTGCTTATGCCAAGTTCATGGCAAGGCCGTGTTATGTTTATCTGCAGCTTAAGATGCTAGGTCATAAGGGGACCATCACAGTACATGGGAGCAGGAAGATTGCTTTGGAGTGCGAGGAAGGTGATGCGGCTTATGCTGAGTCGGTTTGTGCCACGGAAGAGCTGAAGTTTTACAAAGACAAGGTTGATCCGGCAGATATGACTTCTTTGAAAAAGCCAACTACGGAGCATGATCCGGCGTTGAAGTTTAAATTGGCCACAAACACTAAGATGGTTGATTTTGTTCCTGGTGATTCATCCAAGCAATTCAACATCAGCGCTAACCTGGATCCCAAATAGGAAAGCGCGCTCATCGAGTTCATCCGTGAGAACCAGGACATCTTTGCATGGAAACCTTCTAACATGCCAGGTGTACTGAGGGAACTCGTTGAGCACACACTTAATATTGATCCTAATTTTAAACCATTCAGACAGTTTCTTCGCCGCTTCAACAAAGAAAGGTGCAAGGCTATTGGTGAAGAAGTAGCTCGGTTGCTGGTCGCAGGGTTTATCGTGGAGGTCTTTCACCCAGAGTGGTTGGCTAATCCGGTGCTGGTTCTCAAGAAAATTGGCACTTGGTGTATGTGTGTGGACTACACAGACTTGAACAAGGCTTGCCCAGCAGATCCCTTTTCCCTCCCTCATATTGATCATATTATTGATGCTACGGCGGGTTGTGACCGCTTGTGCTTTTTGGATGCTTATTCAGGTTATCATCAGATCAAAATGTCAGTTAAGGACCAAGAGAAGATAGCTTTTATAACTCCCTTTGGAGCCTTCTGCTATGTCTCCATGCCCTTTGGACTCAAGAGTGCCCAGGCGACTTATCAACGCTGTGTTCAGAATTGTCTTCATAAGCAGATTGGGCGCAATGTTCATGCATATGTGGATGATATCGTGATAAAGTCCAGGAAAGAGGAAAACATTGATAGATGACCTGAGAGAAACCTTTGACAACCTCCAGGTTTACAAGATGATGCTCAATCCGGACAAATGTGTTTTTGGTGTCCCGACAGGTAAGCTCTTGGGATTTTTGGTATCAAACAGGGGCATTGAGGCTAATCTGAGTTTTTTCCAGCAATCACGTCTTTGGCTAAACCGGCGTGTATCAATGACGTTCAATGTTTAGCCGGCCGGATTGCGGCTTTGAGCCGGTTTATCAGTCGTCTCGGGGAGAAAGCTATCCCTTTATACCAGATGTTAAAGAAGACGGATGACTTTGTCTGGAGCGATGCGACTGATAAAGCATTTGAGGATCTGAAGAGGCAGTTAGTTGAACCGCCTATGCTTGCAGCTCCTATCGATAAAGAGCCTTTGCTGCTGTATGTGGCTGCTAATGCCAGGGCTGTTAGTGTGGCTATTGTTGTGGAGCGCAAGGAGGCTGGAAAGGAATATCCGGTTCAACGGCCGGTTTATTATAACAGTGAGGTGCTTATCGAATCAAAGTAGAGGTATCCACATTGGCAGAAGCTGGTGTATGGGGTGTTTATGGCAAGCCGGAAGCTCAAACATTATTTCCAGGTTCATCCTATTACAGTGGTCAGTTCCGCCCCTCTAGGAGATATCATTCAAAACAGAGAAGCAACTGGCCGGGTCGCCAAGTGGGCTATTGAGCTTGGACCTCACGGGCTCAAGTATACACCTCGTGTAGCAATCAAATCTCAAGCACTCGTGGACTTCATCAATGACTGGACAGAGTTGCAGGCACCAGAGGAAAATCCAGATAATATATATTAGACTATTCACTTTGATGGGTCCAGGCAATTGGAGGGCTCGTGGGCTGGAGTTATATTAACTTCCCCACAAGGTGACAAATTTTGTTATGTTCTTCGCTTAATGTTCCCTTGTACTAACAATGCAGCTGAGTACAAGGCCTTACTCCACGGTCTTCGGATGGCTAAGGAGATGAACTTAAGCTGGGTTAAGTGCTTCGGTGACTCAGATCTGGTGGCTCAACAGGTATCTGTCACTTGGGATTCTAAGGACCCACTCGTGGCTGCATATGGACAAGAGGTGGACATAGTGGCTAGTCATTTCAAGGGTTATCAAGTTGACCATATAGACCAGTGAAAGAATGAAGCGGCGGACGCTTTAAGCCGCCTTGGCTCTCAGCGTAATCTGGTCCCACCAAATGTCTTCCTCGACGTATTGTATAATCCGTCGGTCAAGATACCAACAGAGGAGGAGTTGGCTATTCCTGACCTGGAGGCTCAATTGGTGGCCGCTTTGCATGTTATACCGGATTGGACAATCCCGTACTTGGCTTACATGAACCGCGGAGAGTTACCGGAGGATGAAACCTCGACCCGACAGATAATCCGACGTTCCAAGTCAATGACCATAATCAACAGGGAGTTACATCATTACAGTGTCACAGGGGCAATTCAGCGTTGTGTGTCTCCTCAAGAGGGTTGTGAGATTTTGCGAGAAATCCATGAAGGGGATTGTGATCACCACGCCGGTTCAAAATCTTTGGTGGCTAAAGCTTTTCATCACAGTTTCTATTGGTTAATAGCTCATGCTGATGCTGAGGATTTAGTCAAGAGGTGCGATGGTTGTCAAAAATTTGCATGCCGCGCTCATGTTCCGGCTCAAGAGTTGAGGATGGTTCCAATAACTTGGCCATTTGCGACTTGGGGGCTTGATATGGTTGGACTCTTTAAATGATCCAAGGACAAAAAGACTCACCTGTTAGTGGCAGTTGACAAGTTTACCAAATGGGTAGAAGCAGAGCCAGTCAGTAAATGTGATGCGGCCATGGCGGTTCAGTTCATCAAAAAGGTGATATTCCGGTTTGGCTTTCCACACAATATTATAACTGATAATGGTACTAATCTGTCAAAGGGTGGGATGGAGGAATTTTGCCAATGTGAGCACATCCGGCTTGATGTAGCATCAGTGGCTCACCCCCAATCTAATGGTCAAGCGAAGAGGGCAAATCAAGAAATCTTGCGAGGTGTTAAACCCCGGCTTATGGTTCCTTTAAAGCGGACACCGGGTTGTTGGGTGGAGGAGTTACCATCTGTGTTATGGAGCATTAACACCACACCTAACAGATCTACGGGTTACACACCTTTCTTCATGGTTTATGGAGTAGAGGCGGTTCTTCCTGTGACATCCATCACGACTCGCCCCGTGTGGCAGCTTATGTTGAAGCTGACAATGAGAAGGCACGTTAGGACTCACTAGACCAGTTAGATGAGGAGCATGATCTCACAGCAGCACGTTCGGCGATTTATCAACAAGATCTCCGACGTTATCACAACCTTCGGGTTAAAACCAGAACTTTTCAAGAGGGCGATCTGGTGCTCGGGCTCATCCAGGATCAGACTGATATGCACAAGTTATCCCCACCTTGGGAAGGACCTTTTGTGGTCACCAAGAATCTGCACAACGGGTCATACTACCTCATTGATGTTTGAGAGCACAAAGACTCACGTAAATCGGAGGAGGAGACCAAGCGGCCGTGGAATATAGCTCTTCTTCGTCCTTACTATACTTGAGCCACAGGCTCTTCTTATGCACATATTTATGACAATGTATATATTATACAATAAACCGGAGCCTCAAATAAAGCGGGGTCTCCGTTCTTTTTACATTATGTGTGAGCCTACAAGAGCTTCTACTGACAAAACGGCATTTTGTTAAACCATCCTATATGGCCACACGGATATAAAGAAAATCACTAGGGGGCTTGGTCATATCCGAACCATAGCTACACCTCTTGATCGGTTTAAAACCAAAAAGGGATATCACTAGGGGGCTTGGTTGTCTTCACACCATAGCTACACCTCTTGATCGGTTTGAAACCAAAAAGGGATATCACTAGGGGGCTTGGTTGTCTTCACACCATAGCTACACTTCTTGATAGGCTTTAAGCCAAAAGGAAATTATGTGGAGCCAAAGAGATTTTGTTGCATTAAGCACAACTCAAACATAGGTAACCACTAAGCACAGCTCATATATTACTTGGGGGCTCCTTGCTTCTCAAAGAACAATAAGCTTGCACCCTTGTAATAGGCTATCAAGCCAGGCTTGGAAGCCAGGTGTATTCACCTAAAACCCAGGTTATCCTGCCTCTTTAAGTAAGCCACTCCGTCCAGGTAAACCTGGTATGACCCATCGAACGTTTGACAAGTCAATCCCATGGACCCTGAACTTGTCAAAGTTAAAATGGTGATTGGTTAAAGATTGAGGTCCATCTTAAAAGGCTTTGCAAAATGGTTTAACTCAGCGGCCTGGCAGCCCATGAAAAGCCTCGATTTAGGGCCTGGCAGCCCATGAAAAGCCTTGCATATTTCTTGTCTTTGCTGTTTTTTATGATAAGGGTTTTATGAATATTTTCTGATAAACCGGTGCTCTTTACAACCCGGCATGACTTTCAACGCTTAGTTGTCAATACATGATCAGTTTTAAATCGGTAGTATATTCTTCCGGTCTGGTTTTTGACTAGATGTCACCAGCATTATGCGGATATTATAGCCCAATATGGTTTCTATATGAACCGACAAGAGGGTAAGGAGTTGACAACATTCCGGATTGGTGTTTTTTCACCTTTACCATACAAACAGTTGGTCAGCCAACTAGGTATGTCACAGATATTATTCATTTTATCTGGTTAATATAAATCTTGGTTATCCATCTAGGATACGTATATATTTTGGGCATCATGACCCGTATAGTGGTAAACCACTAGGACGCTTTCAAGTTCTTATATGCAGGAACACAAAGTATAATGGACTATGCATAAATAGATCCCAAAAGTGGAACAAGTTTTCCAAATATCAAGCAACACAAGCATGCTCGATGGCATGGGAGATAAAGGTGTTTCTGCTATCTTATTACAAGGAGCTTCAAAACGGCCCAAATTGAAAAAATGTTTCAAGCAGTGGCAGACTGTAGCTGATAAACCGGTCGCTGGTTTAGGACGCTTCATCGGGATGGCTTGACAATTCAGGATCATCTTGTATAGTCACCTCCTCTTCATCCCTCCCCAGACGCTGGAAATCAACCGTTGACCAATCGATTCCGGTTAAAGCTTGAAACACGACCTCTTCATGGATAAGGCTGGAGGGGTCAATGTCAGGAGCGTAAGTATGCTTATGGATTGGAGGCACAAGTTCTTAAACATCATGGATCACGGCAGGCTGTCTCTTTCCTTCAGCATTGTAAACCGGCTGGAAATGAGATAAGTCTGTGTCCTCTGCCAGTTAGCTGGCTATTGGCCGCATCTCCTTTGTTAGCTTTTGGAGATCATCATTGTTGAAGTTTGAACCGTCCTCCTTCACACCTGGATATCCTTTAATGATATTGATACGTCTCCAACGTATCTATAATTTTTGATTGCTCCATGCTATATTATCTACTGTTTTGGACTATATTGGGCTTTATTTTCCACTTTTATATTATTTTTGGGACTAACCTATTAACCGGAGGCCCAGCCCAGAATTGCTGTTTTTTTTGCCTATTTCAGTGTTTCGGATAAACAGAATATCAAACGGAGTGCAAATGGAATAAAATCTTCGGGAACGTGATTTTCTCACCGAACGTGATCTAGGAGACTTGGACCCTACTCCAGGGAGTCAAAGAGGCGGTCACGAGGGTGGGGGCGCCCCCCTAGGGCGCGCCCCCTGCCTCGTGGGCCCCTCGGTGCTCTAGCGACGTACTCCTTCCTCCTATATATACCTACGTACCCCCAAACGATCAGAACAGGAGCCAAAAATCTAATTCCACCGCCGCAACTTTCTGTATCCATGAGATCCCATCTTGGGGCCAGTTCCGGAGCTCCGTCGGAGGAGGACCGTCATCACGGAGGGCTTCTACATCATCATAGCCTCTCCGATGAAGTGTGAGTAGTTTACCTCAGACCTTCGGGTCCATAGTTAGTAGCTAGATGGCTTCTTCTCTCTTTTTGGATCTCAATACAAAGTTCTCCCGCTCTCTTGTGGAGATCTATTCGATGTAATCTTCTTTTTGCGGTGTGTTTGTTGAGACCGATGAATTGTGGGTTTATGATCAAGTCTATCTATGAATAATATTTGAATCTTCTCTGAATTCTTTTATGTATGATTGGTTATCTTTGCAAGTCTCTTTGAATTATCCGTTTGGTTCGGCCAACTAGATTGGTAGTTCTTGCCATGGGAGAAGTGCTTAGCTTTGGGTTCAATCTTGCGGTGTCCTTTCTCAATGACAGAAGGGGCAACAAGGCACGTATTGCATCGTTGCCATCGAGGATAACAAGATGGGGTTTATTTCATATTGCATGAATTTATCTCTCTACATCATGTCATCTTGCTTAAGGCGTTACTCTGTTTTTAACTTAATACTCTAGATGCATGCTGGATAGCGGTCGATGAGTGGAGTAATAGTAGTAGATGCAGAATCGTTTCGATCTACTTGTCACGGACGTGATGCCTATATACATGACCATACCTAGATATTCTCATAACTATGCTCAATTCTGTCAATTGCTCAACAGTAATTTGTTCACCCACCGTAGAATACTTATGCTCTTGAGAGAAGCCACTAGTGAAACCTATGGCCCCCGGGTCTATTCTCATCATATCAATCTCCATCACTTTAATCTTGCTTTGTTTTTACTTTGCTTTTACTTTTTACTTTGCATCTTTATACCAAAAATACCAAAAATATTATATCTATCAGATCTCACTCTCGTAAGTGACCGTGAAGGGATTGACAACCCCTAATCGCGTTGGTTGCGAGTAGCTATTGTTTATTGCAGGTACGAGGGACTTGAGCGTGGCCTCCTACTGGATTGATACCTTGGTTCTCAAAAACTGAGGGTAATACCTATGCTACTCTGCTGCATCATCCCTTCCTCTTCGGGAAAATCCAACGCAAGCTCAAGAGGTAGCAGATATCTGCCGCTTCAAGATCCGGAATCCATGCCTTGGCCTGGATTAGTGCGGTCAGCGCTCCTGCTCTTGCGGCTGCTTTCTTCAGTTCTGTAATCCGGGCAGGTAGCATGGCCAACTTCTCAAGGGCTTCCTTTATCAATGATGGCGCCAGCTTGTTGTATGATGAAGTGCAAATAGCACGCTGGGATCCATAATATAGCTGTTCCATTAAGGTGTACGCCGCTTTAAGCTTCATCCGCATGTCAGAGCCCAGATGAGCAATACGGGTGTCTGTCATGGTTTAGTATCAGCAAACCGGTCAATGATAAGATCTTATGAATTAGACAAACGACATGATGAGGTACTTACCAAACACAGCGGATGTCATGGCATCAATCTGCCATTTCAAGCCAGTCAGTTCGTCTACCACTGGCTTAAGGGGTGCTTCTGTGTCCTCGGCTTTCCTGGTTACCGGCCTTTTCTGTTTCCTAGTCAGCACGTTCCTTGTTGAAAGTCTCTTTCGACTTCTCCATAGCTGCCAGGGCATTGGTAAGCTCCTCTTTGGATTTGGAAGCCTCTGCTTGTTGGGACTTTATGTTCTCTTGAAGATCAGCGGTTTGAGCATCCCTCTTACTCAGCTCGGCCTGCAAAGGCGAAGATATGTCAACAACATGATATGTATTTTCTAAGTACCAAGCGTATAACAAGTTATGCACTTCATACTTTGGGGGCTAATGCCTATTTTCTCTATTATCAACAAATCTTTCACAAGTCTCAAGTACAATGCAAGCATTATCCTTAACACTTGGGGGCTAATGTACATCTGTTCAAAACTGATACATTGATTCAAGACCCGGTTTACCTCGCAAAGCTAAACCGGCCCTTGGGGGCTACACCGATGAAAACTACAGGAATACAATGATAAAGTATCGGTTTTGTTTTTGCTGAAGACTTGACATATTGAGGATCAGCATGCAAGGATTAAGATATTATAAAGTCCCGGTTTATGATTAACATTGTAAACCGGCCCTTGGGGGCTACTTGGGCTGATGTTTACACTTTGGAATCAAGAAAGGAAAGGTGATGAAAATACCTCATAGCGTTCCTTCATCAGGTTCACCAAACCGGCTTCATAATCACGGTTTGAGTGTAGACAGTTTAAAAAACCGGAGTGGAGTTCTTCAGGGCTGAGGTGGGCGTAGCTTGACAAATCAGTGCTCCATTTACCCTTCTCCATGGCAGCACGCTCTTCCTTGGCACTATGTTTGGCCAAGATTACAGGATGGCCAGGAGAGCTGTGGCCCATACCGGTAATGATAACATCGTCTCCTTGGCCTCCGGTAGTTTTTACGGGTGATGGTGGAGTGTCAGTGGCTTTCACCGGACTGGAAGACCTGTCGTCAGCCCAGATTGGATCTGTCGGTTCACTGTCAGGTACAGCAGTATCAGCTTCTGGTTGATTATCAATATTCAGATCTTGAGGGGGTGGTTCGTCAAACGTGGCTTCTAGATTGGGACCTTCCGGTTCCATAGCTTGATCCGGTTCAATTGCTTGTTCCGGTTCATGAGCCGCCTGATCTTCAGATGTATTATTCACCCAAGCCTTTTTGCTGGGCCTGGCCTTGGCTCTTAAAAACAGAAAAAGATGTGAAAGTTAAGCATAGTATAGAAGGTGTGGAAACAATCAAAGAAGGGGTTTAAATACTTACCCAGCTACAGTTTTGAGGGGAGGAAGTTGGGTTGCTGTTGACTTGCCAGAAGATGAGGGAGGTGTCACCTGATAATTTGAATCAGACGGATTAAGAGGTTGTCGGGAATAGCCTGCCTTGGGATAAGAATTTTCAAAAGGAGGTGAGACCTCAGATCGGCGCTTTTGGATTGGGGTGTCAGGTAAACCGGCCGAGGTGACCTTTTGGCCGTTGTGTCGGGTTGTGCGGCGAGCCTCGTGTTGCTGCTTCTTCAAAATAAATGTTGGATCCAAGTGAGCAAGAGGATGTGAAAAGCTTACTTTCCGGATCGCTTGACGGATATTTTGCGTTGGCAGAGAGTCTGAACCGGAGGAATGGACAATTACCTCTACATCGTCGGTTTGGCTGCCTTCCGCGCCCTCCTGATAAACATCATTGTTAATGAGATGCATAAATAGGGAACCAAGTGAGTCAAGTTCTACCTCAACTTTCGGTTCATCTGTGTCGTCATCCAGTTCCATGCTGATGTGTTCAGCTGCCTTCCTCTTTGAGGTCTTCTTGACGGTTTTTGTTTTGGGGCGAGAGGGCTTTGCAACTTTCTCTGCAGGTTTCCTCTTCCAGAATGGATCGTCACCCTGTTTATAAACAAACAGAAGGATGTTCATAGGTTGTACAGTCTACAAGATATCAAGTGTGAAGCGGAAAGACAACACTTACATCAGGCGGTTTGTTTTTTGTGTAGAAGGGGTTCAAGCCGGTTTGGCGGCAGACAGATTCCGATTCATTCAAAATCTTTTTGACACCTTCAGTGACTTCTTCATCGGTTAGCTGAATGTTGACGTGATGTTGGGGGTCTTCTACTTCACCAGTGTACTCACACATTAAACCGGAGCGGCGACTTAATGGTAAGATGCTCCAGGATATCCAGCAGCACACAAAGTCGATGCCTGATAAACCATTGGCCATAAAGGCTCAAAGCTTGGCGAGTTGAGGGGCATATGAGGCCCGTTCTTGGGCACTTAGACGTTGCGGCAGTGGATGAGTGTTGGAAAGCCGGTGGGCACGGTAACCCGGCAGAGGATTCTCGTCTTCAGGTGAAGTGTGTTTACAGTTGAACCATGTTTGGTTCCACTCTTTGGGGTGACTGTGCAGCTTGGCATGAGGGATTCAACCTCTTTTCGTTTTTGAATAGAGACACCGCCAAGTTCAGTGTTGGGTTCGTCTACAAATTATGTGCGCCGGTTCAGATGGAAAAAATCCCGGAACAGCTCGGCAGTTGGTTCTTCTTGTAAGTATACTTCACAGAAGACTTGGAAGTTGCATATATTGGACACCGAGTTGGGTCCAATATCTTGAGGGTGGAGCTGGAAACTGGCAAGCACATCCCAAAAAAACTTTGACCCGGGTGGTTTGAAACCACGGCCTATGTGATCAACAAATACCACTACCTCACCCTTCTTAGGGGTAGGAGGATTCTCCGGTCCAGAAACTCGCCACCGGATCTCATTCTTCTTTGGCAAGGTGCCAATTCTGACCATTCCGTTGAGCTGCTCTTCGGTAACCCGGGAAGGAGCCCAATTACAAGCGTAAAACTGTTTGGCCATTGCGAGCGAAAAGCTGAAAGGAAATATCGGTTTACAAATCATTTATGTGATATATAAGACGCAACGGAATAAAGACATACATGTAGGTAAATTGTGTAAACCGGAGGCTGATACTATAGTGAATGACAAGGCAATGTCAGAAGAAAGGAATGCACATACTATTAAACCGGAGTATAACAACGGAGGTAAAAGGCGTGTCCGATTCACCAGAGGGATAATGGTATATGAGAGATTGCTTTTACAAAGGTAAACCACCTATGTGGTAAAGAGGATACAAATCTAAGGCAAAAATGACTAAGTAAGGTAAAACAGATTTCACAGTTTGGCATGGGAATTTTAGATCTGCCGTGCGTGGGATAATCAAAATATATTCTGGTCTAATCTCATGCGCTCAAAAAGTTCAGTAAGTTCAGATGAGTTTGATATCAAGCAGATGCCTTAACAAGAAGGAGGGAGTTTGAACTACAAAGGCGCTGAAAACAATCAGATCTAACTGGCCATTGGTATTACAGAAGGAGGAACATCTTCAAGCGGGAAGAACATCGAACCCTAATGGAGGATCTGGGGTGAGAAGAAGAGGAACTTACAGGTGCAGGAGGAAGCAGTGGAGGATCATCGCGTTTCTCTGATATGGTCAGGTTGATGCAATGACCTTTGTCGAAACAGAGGCGAAGGGCGACGGCGACGGCAGAGCTCGAGGGTCGGTCGGCACGAGGAAGAAGAGAGGAAGGAGACGAAGGGGAAAAAGGAGAAGGGCCCGCGGTCCTATTTATAAGGTGAAGCGATAAGCAACAAGTGTGGGAATCGAGGAGCTCAAAATGAATAATTAATAAGGATGTCGACTCGATGGTTGGATATTCATTAATGAAGGGAATCTTCGGCTTCAACGAATAGATGACGGCAGGGTGGTTTACTACGGATCAGAAGGATGACATCACGACGGTTTACCAGATTTATATAAAGGTGACAGGGCAAGAATTTTTCTAAGTATTGAAGATTGACATGAACAAGTTCAAATCAATCTGGGACCTAATGTTGGGGATATGATTACTGGAGGTAAACCGGCTAGGAGTGGTCGGGTTAGCTCCATGAAGATAGAAGCCCAAAAAGACGTGAAGATGGTGGTGCTTTACGAAGGCCCAAGGCCCAAGGGCGGGTTAAAGCCTGTAGATGTAAACTGACTTTGTCATGTAACTTGTATTGTAAGTTAGAGGAATAGAGACCGAGCCGGACACTTCTATGATCCAGCATCGGGACTCTGTAAACCGGCGGGCGTCAACCTATGTATATAAATGGATGACCCAACATCGGTTTAGGGACAACACACAACAACTCAAGAGCCAGGAAAAGCGGATTCGCTCCCTGATCATTGAAACCCTAGCAATACCAATCACAACTAGACGTAGGTTTTACCTTCATCAAATGGGCCGAACTAGTATAAAATCCCTCGTGTCCCTTGTCCGGTTTAACCCCTTTAATCTAACCCGTAGCGATGGCTCCACGACTAAGTCCTTTCACAAGGACATCTGCCGTGACAAACCCACGACAAATCTTATGGTAGGTGATGACACCACATAAGGAAAAGTATAAGTAGAAAATTTTAGTAGAGATTGACAAATATAGCATTAGTCAATGATGCAACTCATGAAAGAATTAATAAGGGAAGAGAAGATTCACATATAAATATACTATCCTAGAAATCTTTTGTGATTGTGAGCCCTCATCAAAATATTATATGCCAAAATTGTATACGTTGGACAAGTAAGACAACTTAATGGTTTATGTTTGTTTATATTCACATAGAAGTCATATTGTCATGGATCCTTTAACATGTGGATCTTTCCCCTATCTTTGCTAGCCAAAAATTCCGCACTAAGTAGAGATACTACTTGTGCATCCAAAAACCCTTAAACCAAAATCTTATTTTAAAGTGTCCACCATACCTATACCTAGGGATTGAGCAAGATCCCTCAAGTAAGTTGTCATCGGTGCAAAAAGGCAATAAAAATTGCTCCTAAAAGTGTGAAATCATTTAGTGTAAGAGAAAATTGAGCGTTGCACGAACTTGTGATGGTGAGGAATAAAAGCGACAAACTGCATAATAAAGGTCGCTATCACAAGGGGCAATGTAACGTGACGTTCTCTTGCACGAAGGGTTTGAGCATACAAACAAATAAGCGCATGGCAACCTCGGCTTCCCTCTGCGAAGGGCCTATCTTTTACTTTCATGTATTTACTTTTATGCAAGGAGTCAAAGTTTTCCTTCTATTCCTTTTATTTTTATTCTTTGGCAAACGTCATGTGTTGAGGAAAGATCTAAGCACACATGTCCAGTTGAATATAGATAGCATAAATTATTATTGTTGACATCACCCTTAACATGAATACATTGGGAGGCGAAACTATAAGCCCCTATCTTTCTATGTGTCTGGTTGAAACGTTTTGTTCATGTGTACGCAATAAGTGTTAGCAATCATAGAAGACTATGATGGTTGAGTATGTGGACTTGCCTAAAGGCTCCGACACGTGACCCTTCCTAAAAATATGATGCATTATAGTTGCAAAGTTGACTGAGAACATAGTTTATTGGTTTCTAATAGAGTTTTTGTTTCATATTTCAATTGTGTGATGAATTGTTACTTATTCATGAGAAGTATATGATAAAAGTTCTATGGCAAAAGTCCTATGTTTAATTTTGTTGCTATTATAATAATCAACATGATGCTTCTATGTCCGTATTTTGTTTTTATCGACACCTCTATCTCCAAGCATGTGGACATGTTTTTCGATTTCGGTTTTCGCTTGAGGACAAGCGAGGTCTAAGCTTGGGGGAGTGGATACGTCCATTTTACATCATGTTTTCTTATTGTTATTTATGATGTGTTTATCCATAATAATGCTTTTTGGAATAATTCTAATGCCTTTTCTCTCATAATATGCAAGGTATATACAAAGAGGAAGAATTCCGGCAGCTGAAAATCTGGACCTGGAAAAGCTACATCAGGTTACCTATTCTGCACAACTCCAAACAAGATGAAACTTCGCGGAGATTTTTTATGGAATATTTGAGGAATATTGGAGCAAATAACTACTAGAGAGGGCTCACCAGGTCGGCACAACCCACCTGGGCGCGCCAGGGAGCCCAGGCACGCCCTGGTGGGTTGTGCTCACCCAGGCCCACCACCGGTGCCCATCTTCTGGTATATAGGTCATTTTTACCTTAAAAAAAGGAGAGGACTTTCGGGACGGAGCGCCGCCGTCTCGAGGCGGAACTTGAGCAGGAGCACTTTTGCCCTTCGGCGGAGCGATTCCGCCGAGGGAACTTCCCTCCCGGAGAGGGAAATCATCGTCATCATCATCACCAACAACTCTGCCATCTTGGGGAGGGCAATCTCCATCAACATCTTCAACAACACCATCTCCTCTCAAACCCTAGTTCATCTCTTGTGTTCAATCTTGTTACCGAAAGTATAGATTGGTGCTTGTGGGTTGCGGCAGGATGATATAGCACTCCAATCAGCTCACGTGATGGGTGCACATTAAAAAAGAAAAGGAAGGCAAAGCAAGAGAAAATATTGTCAATGTGGTGGTACAATGTTTACTCACCTACATGAAATTAAGGTTATATTCATGATTAACTAACATGCAATTTAGAAAAAATGTCTTCTCAAATGACATTAGGTAGGATGATTGAATCATATGGCTATACAAACCCATGCACCTATGTATAGAATACATAAATTTTGATAACATTCCATGTATATGTAAATAGACTTCAAAAACAACAATGTTATTACAAAGAAAGCTGGTGCAAATTTGATAATTTTGGTAATCAATGACAGCATAGAGAAAATTCCACTGAATAACATCTAGGAGTATATTCTCTATTGACAAATGAAATCAACGACGACAAAGATAAATTTCAGGAGTATATTCTAGCTCAACCCAAATCCTGCAAGCACATACGTACTTGAAAAAATCAAATTGAGAATCCTCTATATTTGCAACAAAGGTGAAAGCATAAGAACCAAAACTGAAAGGAGCCGCATCAATCAAGAAAGATCCAAACCTAAAATTATTCTTGTCTATTAGAATGGCCATGCATGTAAAATAAAGCAAAGCTTAAAAATAAATTAATGTCTATAGGAACAATAGTGTCGAAGAATCATCAAAGGGGCAACCACGGCCAAATCACATCAAACTGAACCAATTATTTATTTCTGAAACAGAACTGCTAATTCTGCAGTTCAAGGAACATATACCTAGAAGAATAATGGAACCAAATTTAGTTAATCTAACCGACAAAAAAGTGATATATGAAAATATTACCGTACAATAGTCAACTGGCTCAAGTCATGAGGCACGGGCGTGTATCTCAAAGAACTGAATCTCAGCAAGCAAAATCAGCAATGTCGGCCGAATCAGTCTAGCAGCACCAACCCTAGTATTAGAGGTTGGTAGGCAGCATCACGTGTAGCACCGGAGCTTGGGGAGTAGGGGGTCTAGTCATTCCAGGGGCCTCTTAGCACAATCGTGTTCGCCGCCTAGCATTCGCATACAAATTCGCCTCTGCTCAGCAACACATGTGTAGCCATCCCCGATGAACCACAGACGCACCGCTGTGCTGCAGAAGTGTACCGTGCATAGCTAGCCGCCCCTGTTGGATCCGCTTCCACTCACGGGCTGCAACTTAAAGAAACTAAATCAACTCCCTCTGGAAGTAATCAACTTACGAAAATTGCAATGGACGACGACTGCAGGCGGACAGCGCCATTGTGACTCTACTGATGGAGATACAGGCAAGCGCATAGGTTCCACAAAACAAACCAGAGTCTGAACAGTAGTAGTTTTTTCTGATTAAATCGCAAACAATTTGACAATGCCTTGATTTGTCCGGGACTGGAATACCTCCATCTCAAACAAATAAGCATATAGTGATAATCGAGAGAGACGCGCCGTACCATAGTGCCGTATTCGGAGGTAATTGCCCTAGACCGACGCGATGATTGATGAAGCATGACGCAGCCCCGCAGCGCTAACTGTACTGGTGCCTCGCCCCAGTACCTGTGAACTGCGACCAAAGTATACTTGTCTAGTTTCTTGAGACACATCTGTTGACAGTGTGTGGCCGATCCATCCGAGGCCGCTCCTCCTGCTCTAACCACGCGAGGAGGGGTCGGAGCAGAGCAACTTTGCGAGGGATCAACTCCTGCTGGAATCGGGGGCGGGCTGCTCCGGGATGGCCGTGTCCGATCCACCCGAGGTCTCTCCTCCTGCTGGCCCCGGTATGGCCGTGCCCGATACATCCGAGGCCGCTCCTCCTGCTCTGACCACAGGCGCACGGCCGCCGGCGCAAGGAGGGGTCGAGCAGAGCAATGTCGTGAGGGAGCTCCTCCGGCTATGGCCGACGGCGTGGGGAAAGATTGGGGGTCCGGTGGGGGGAGGGGAGGGGAAGGGATGGGAGGGGAGGGGATGGATCCGGGAAAGGCTGCACTTTATGGGAGAGAGAACGCATGACAGGGCTCAATCCAGGGAGAGAGACGGTTCGCCTGTAGTGCTGGTGAGCCTATGGTCCGTTCCCTTCTCAGCCGGTAACTGATGCTGATGTGGCCATTCTCTACATTGGTCAGCTCGTTGTCAGCCACACTGTAAGTCTGCTGCTGATGTGGATAGGCTGCATGTAAAGAGAAATAGCATAGTGAGGATGAACTATTTATGTATTATAGATTATCAAAGTATAGAACATGAATTAAGCCAACATGATGAAAGTGACTAGATGAAAATATCGTGTACCCTCAAGAACACTTTGCTTATCATAAGAGATCGTTTTGATTGACTCAAAAGGATTACGCTACCTTGCTGCACTTTTGTTACTACTATCGTTACTTGCTCGTTACAAATTATCTTGCTATCAAACTACTCTGTTATTTACAATTTCAGCACTTGAAGACATTACCCTACTGAAAACCACTTGTCATTTCCTTCTGCTCCTCGTTGGGTTCGACACTTTTATTTATCGAAAAGAGCTACAATTGATCCCCTATACTTGTGGGTCACCAGAGAACAAAGTGCGGACTTTGGTGGACTTGCCCGATGATCGGCAAGCCATTGAGAATAAATGGATCTTCAAGAAGAAGACTCACACTGATAGTAATGTCACTATCTACAAAGCTCGACTTGTCGCAAAAGGTTTTCGACAAATTCAAGGAGTTGACTACAATGAGACTTTCTCACCTGTAGCGATGCTTAAATCTGTCTGAATCATGTTAGCAATTGCCACATTTTATGATGATGAAATATGGCAAATGGATGTCAAAAATGCATTCCTTAATGGATATCTTAAAGAAGAGTTGTATATGATGCAACCAGAAGGTTTTTCGATCCTAAAGATGCTGACAAAGTGTGCAAGCTCCAGCGATCCATCTATGGACTGGTGCAAGCATCTCGGAGTTGAAATATACACTTTAATGAGGTGATCAAAGCGTATGGTTTTATACAAACTTACGGTAAAGCCTGTATTTACAAGAAAGTGAGTGGGAGCTCTGTAGCATTTCTGATATTATATGTGGATGACATATTATTGATTGGAAATGATATAGAATTTCTAGAAAGCATAAAAGGATACTTGAATAAGAATTTTTCATTGAAAGACCTCGATGAAGCTACTTGCCTATTGAGCATCAAGATCTATAGGGATAGGTCAAGACACTTAACAGAACTTTCACAAAACACATACCTTGATAGGATTTGAAGAAGTTCAAAATGGTTCGGTCCAAGAAGGGGTTCTTGCCTGTATTACAGGGTGTGAAGTTGAGTAAGACTCAAAGCTCGACCACGACAGAAGACAGAGAGAGAATGAAAGTCATTTCCTGTGCCTCAGCCATAGGTTCTATATGATATGCCATGTTGTGTACCACATCTGATGTGTGTCTTGGCACTTATCTGGCAAAGAGGGTACAAGAGTGATCCAGGAGTGGACCACTGGACATTAGTCAAAATTATCCTTAGCTTAAAGAGGACTAAGGAAATGTTTCTCGGTTATGGAGGTGATAAAGAGTTCGTCGTAAAGAGTTACGTTGATGCAAGCTTTGACACTGATCTAGATGAATCTAAGTCTCAATCTAGATACATGTTGAACATGGGAGCAATTAGCTAGAGTAGCTCCATGCAAAGCATTGTAGACATAGAAATTTTCAAAATACATACGGATCTGAATATGGCAGACCCGTTGACTAAACCTCTCTCACAAGCAAAACATGATCACGCCTTAGTGCTCTTTTGAGTGCCAATCACATGGCGATGTGAACTAGATTATTGACTCTAGTAAACTCTTCGGATGTTAGTAACATGGCAATGTGAACTATGGGTATTAGTCACATAATGATGTGAACTAGTTTATTAACTCTAGTGCAAGTGGGAGACTGAAGGAAATATGCCCTAGAGGTAATAATAAAGTTGTTATTTTATATTTCCTTATTCATGGTAAAAGTTTATTATTCATGCTAGAATTGTATTGATCGGAAACCTAAATACATGTGTGAATACATAAACAAATACCGCATCCCTAGTAAGCCTCTACTAGACTAGCTCGTTGATCAAAGATGGTTAAGGTTTCCTAACCATAGACATGTGTTGTCATTTGATAACGGGATCACATCATTAGGAGAATGATGTGATGGACAATACCCATCTGTTAGCTTAGCATAATGATCTTTTAGTTTTATTGCTATTGCTTTCTTCGTGTCAAATACATATTCCTTCGACTATGAGATTATGCAACTCTTGGATACTGGAGGAATACCATGTGTGCTATCAAACGTCACAACATAACTGGGTGATCATAAAGATGCTCTACAGGTATCTTTGAAGGTGTTTGTCGAGTTGGCATAGATCGAGATTAGGATTTGTCACTCCGAGTATCGGAGAGGTATCTCTGGGCCCTCTCGGTAATACACATCATAAGCTTACAAGCAAATGACTAAGGAGTTGGTCACAAGGTTATGTATTAGGGAACAAGTAAAGAGACTTGCCGGTAATGGGATTGAACTAGGTATAGAGATACTAACGATAGAATCTCGGGCAAGTAACATACCGATGACAAAGGGAATTACATATGTTCTCATAACAGTTTAACCGATAAAGATCTTCGTATAATATGTAGGAGCCAATATGGGCATCTAGGTTCCGCTATTGGTTATTGACCGGAGAGGTGTCTCGGTCATGTCTACATAGTTCTCAAACTCGTAGGGTCCGCACGCTTAACGTTCGTTGACGATATAGTATTATATGAGTTATGTGATTTGGTTACCGAATGTTGTTTGGAATCCCAGATGAGATCATGGATATGACTAGGGGTCTCGACATGGTCGAGAGGTAAAGATTGATATATAGGACGATGGTATTCGGAAACCGGAGGTGTTTCGGAGGGTACCGGGTACTTATCGGGTCACCGGAAAGGAGTTTCGGGCACCCATGACAAAGATATGGGCCTTATGGGCCAAGAGAGGGAACACACCAGCCACAAGGGGCTAGTGCGGCCCCCATAGTAGGCCGGCCTAGGAGGAGAAGGAAGGAGGGAAGGGAAAGGAAAGTTTGGAGTAGGACTCCCCCTTCCTTCCCTCTCCCCCTCTTTCCTTCCCCCTTGGGAAAACATGGCAGGGGGGCGCAGGGCAAGGCAGGTCCCCTAGGGGGCCGGCGGCCAGCCCTAGAGTGCACTTGGCTGCCTCCCCTCCCCTCCCACCTATATATATGTGGGGAGGGGTGCCACACAAGGACACAACATTGTCTCAGCCATGTGCGGCGCCCCCGTCCACCGTTTACTCCCTCGGTCATATCTTCGTAGTGCTTAGGCGAAGCCCTACGGAGATCACATCACCATCACCGTCATCACACTGTCGTGTTGTCGGTACTCATCTACTACCTCATCATCTTGCTAGATCAAGAACGCGTAGGACGTCCCTGAGCTGAACGTGTGCAGAACATGGAGGTGTCGTGTGTTCGGTACAAGATCAGTTGGAGCGCGAAGAAAGTCGACTACATCAACCGCGTTGTGAAACGCTTCCGCTTACGGTCTACGAGGGTACGCAGACACACTCTCCCCCTCGTTGTTATGCATCTCCATAAATAGATCATTGCATGTGCATAGAATTTTATTTTTTTTCCATGCAACGATTCCCAACACAAAGGTAGATGTAGAGATAGCGTGCCGACGGCGATCACATCGACCTTGGAACCATTGCCAACGCGCATCCTCACCTCGTCCTTAGCCAATCTTCATTTAATCCGTAGCTCCTGTTTTGAGTTACAAATATGAGCAACCGAACCAGTATTAGATACGCAGGCGCTACTACGAGCATTAGTAAGGTACACATCAATAACATGTATATCAAATATACCTTTGTTCACTTTGCCATCCTTCTTATCCTCCAAGTATTTGGGGTAGCTCCGCTTCCAGTGACCAGTCCCTTTGCAGTAGAAGCACTCAGTTTCAGGTTTGGGTCCAGCTTTGGGCTTCTTCCCGGGAGTGGCAACTTGATTGCCATTCTTCTTGAAGTTCCCTTTCTTTCCCTTGCCCTTTTTCTTGAAACTAGTGGTCTTGTTAACCATCAACACTTGATGCTCCTTCTTGATTTCTACCTCCGTGGCCTTAAGCATTGCGAAGAGCTTGAGAATTGTTTTGTTCATTCCTTGCATATTATAGTTCATCACGAAGCCTTTGTATCTTGGTCGCAGTGATTGAAGAACTCTGTCAATAACACAATCAACTGGAAGATCAACTCCCAGCCGAGTCAAGTGATTATAATACCCAGAAATTTTGAGTATGTGTTCACTGATATAACTGTTCTCCTCCACTTGCAGCTATAGAACTTGTTGGAGACTTCATATCTCTCAACCCGGGCATTTGCTTGAAATATTAACTTCAACCCTTGGAACATCTCATATGCTCCATGACGTTCGAAATGTCTTTGAAGTCCCGGTTCTAAGCCGTAAAGCATGGCACACTGAACTATCGAAGAGTGGTCATTAGATCGAGCTTGCCAGACGTTCAAAACATCAGCTTCTACTCCTGCAGTAGGCATTTCACCTAGCGGTGCATCAAGGACATAATTCTTATGTGCAGCAATGAGGATAATCCTCAAGTTATGGACCCAGTCCGTGTAGTTGCTACCATCATATTTCAACTTACCTTTCTCTAGGAACGCATTAAAATTCAAGGGAACGGTAGCTCGGGCCATTGATCTACAACACAGATATGCAAAACTATAAGACTAACTTCATGATAAATTAAGTTCAATTAATCAAATTACTTAAGAACTTCCACTTAAATAAACACCCCTCAAGTTATCTAAGTGATACATGATCCAGATCAACTAACCCATGTCCGATCATCAAGTGAGATGGGGTAGTCATCAATAGTGAACATCTCTATGTTGATCATATCTACTATATGACTCATGTTCGACCTTTTAGTCTCCAGTGTTTCGAGAGCATGTCTGTACATGCTAGTCTCATCAAGTGTAACCCAAGTATTTTGCATGTGCAAAGCTATCTTGCACCCATTGTATGTGAACGTAGAGTCTATCACACCCGATCATCACGTGGTGTCTCAAAATGAAGAACTGTGGCAACGGTGCATACTCAGGGAGAACACTTCACTACAAAAAAAAGACACACCCGTGACATTTTGGGCCGAACGATTTTTTTCTGTCATACTTATGACACTTATATGACGATAATTGTGACAAAACCCGGTATCATCATAGATGTGGTGGGGTCCTACTTCTATGACAAAAAATCATGACAGAAAATGGGCTTTTCGTTCTGGCCGGGCCGGAGACGCTGCTGCATGACATTCTTTGGGCCATCCATGACGGAAAAAACCATGGTAGAAGCGAGGGCGAGGAAAATATCGGGGAGTTCCTGGTTATGGTGGGTGGTCGGGGGCCAAGCGATGCGCATTTCTCTCGTACGTAAGCGCGTGTGTGCAAGGTGTTGGGCTCTAACTGAACCCGAGCGAGGCGTTGGGCTCTAACTGAACCCGAGCGATTGCACTGTAGGCTACGTGTTAATGAACCCGAGCGATCAATCGATCCCTTGCTATTAACTGAACCCGAGTGTGATTCCTTTGCTACTGCTGCTAACTGAAGCCGATCGATGCTGCCTCTGGATGAACAGTGAGCGTTGTTGAGGGGGTTTGGATGAACGGTTCCCGGTGGGGGGTTGGATGAACATGACCCCATGGTAGTAGAGGCCATTGCCGCTGGATGAACAGTACCCCAATCGATCGAGCTGGTGGATGAACATGACCCCGTGGAGGGCTGGTTGCACAGTAGCCGGTGGAGGGCTGGTTGAACAGTAGCCGGCGGAGGGCTGGATGAACAGTAGCCCGTGGAGGGTCTTGGTGAATGTAGTATTTCAAAAAAATTCCTACGATCATGCAAGATCTATCTAGGAGAAGCATAGAACGAGAGGGGAGAGTGTGTCCATGTACCCTCGTAGACTAAAAGCGGAAGCGTTTAGTAATGCGGTTGATGTAGTCGAACGTCTTTGTGATCCAACCGATCAAGTACCGAACGCATGTCTCCTCCGTGATCTGCACACATTCAGCTCGGTGACGTCCCTCAAAATCTAGATCCAGCTGAGGCCGAGGGAGAGTTTCGTCAACACGACGGCATGGTGACGGTGATGATGAACTAACCGACGCAGGGCTTCGCCTAAGCACTACGACAATATGCTCGATGTGGAATTCTGTGGAGGGGCGCACCACACACGACTAAACAATCAACTTGTGTGTCTATGGGGTGCCCCCTCCCCCATATATAATGGAGGGGAGGAGGAGGGCCATCCTCAAGGGGCGCGCCCAAAGGGGGGATTCCTACTTCTAGTAGGAGTAGGTTCCCCCCTTTCCTAGTCCAAGTAGGAGAAGAAGGAAGGAGAGGGAGAGGGAGAAGGAAAGAGGAGGGCGCCACCCCCTCCTAGATCAATTCGGACCAGCCCATGGGGGGCGCGCTGCCACCCCTTGAGGCCCTTCTCTCCGTTCCCGTATGGCCCATTAAGGCCCACAACTCCCCCCGACGAATTCCCGTAACTCTTTGGTACTCCGAAAAATACCCAAATCACCCGGAACCTTTCCGATGTCCGAATATAGCCTTCCAATATATCGATCTTTACGTCTCGACCATTTCGAGACTCCTCGTCATGTCCGTGATCTCATGCGGGACTCCGAATAACCTTCGGTACATCAAATCACATAACTCATAATACAAATTGTCATCGAACGCTAAGCGTGCGGACCCTACGGGTCGAGAAGTATGTAGACATGGCCGACACACATCTCCAGTCAATAACCAATAGCGGAACCTGGATGCTCATATTGGCTCCTACATATTCTACGAAGATTGAGGGAGTCCTGGATTAGGGGGTGTCCGGATAGCCGGACTCTCGGACTATTAAGATACACGATTGAAGACTTCGTCCCGTGTCCGGATGGGACTTTCCTTGGCGTGTAAGGCAAGCTTGGTGATACGGATATGTAGATCTCCTCCCATTGTATTCGTCTCTATGTAACCCTAGCCCTCTCTGGTGTCTATATAAACCGGAGGGTTTTAGTCCATAGGATGAACAACAATCATACCATAGGCTAGCTTCTAGGGTTTAGCCTCTTTGATCTCGTGGTAGATCTACTCTTGTACTACCCATATCATCAATATTAATCAAGCAGGAGTAGGGTTTTACCTCCATCGAGAGGGCCCGAACCTGGGTAAAAACACCGTGTCCCTTGTCTCCTGTTACCATCCGCCTAGACGCACAGTTCGGGAACCCCTACCCAAGATCCGCCGGTTTGGACACCGACATTGGTGCTTTCATTGAGAGTTCCTCTGTGTCATCACCTTTAGGCACGATGGCTCCTCCGATCATCAACAACGATGCGATCCAGGGTGAGATCTTTCTCCCCAGACAGATCTTCGTGTTCGGCGGCTTTGCACTGCGGGCTAATTCGCTTGGCCATCTGGAGTAGATTGAAAGCTACACCCCTAGCCATCAGGTCAGATTTGGAAGTTTGAACTACATGGCCGACATCCGCGGAGACTTGATCTTCGACGGATTCGAGCCATAGCCGGGCGCGCCACACTGTCACGACGGGTATGACCTAGCTCTGCCGCCGAACAGTACCCTAGAGGCCGCACCCGCATCAGCTCCGACCCTTAGCTCGAAGCCAACTGAGCCGATCGAGGACGAGTGGCTAGACACCGCCTCGGGGGCTGCAGTCTCAACGGCGATCGAGCCGAACACCAGCCTCATCCTCTGCGAAGCCCGTGACTCCAAGGCACCGGACTCTTTTGTGGACTCCGAACCTTCCGCGCCCCTGCCAATCGAATCCGATTGGGCGCCGATCATGGAATTCACCGCCGCGGATATCTTTCAGCACTCGCCCTTCGGCGACATTCTGAATTCACTAAGGTCTCTCTCTTTGTCAGGAGAGCCCTGGCTGGACTATGGCCAACAGGATTGGGATGTGGACGACGAAGAAATTCGACGCCCACCCACCAACCACTTCATAGCCACTATCGATGATTTAACCGACATGCTCGACTTCGACTCCGAAGACATCGACGGTATGGACGACGATGTAGGAGACGAACATGAACCAGCGCCTATAGGGCACTGGAAAGCCACCTCGTAATATGACATATATATGGTGGACACACCCAAAGAAGGCAATGGCGACGGAACAACGGGGGATGACCCCTCCAAGAAGCAACCCAAGCGCCGGCGTCAGCGGCGCCACTCTAAGTCCCGCCAAAGCAAAAATGGTGATGCCTGCACGGGAGATAATAACACCCTGGACAGTGCCGAAGACAATTCCCTCCAGCAAGATTCAGCGCAGGAGGATGGAGAAGCCAGCCCCCCTGAGAGAGCGGTAGACAGAGAATAAGAGGATGATAATTACATGCCTCCCTCCGAAGACGAGGCAAGCCTCGGTGACGGCGAATTTGTCGTGCCTGAGGATCCCGTCGAACAAGAGCACTTTAAGCGCAGGCTTATGGCCACGACGAGTAGCCTTAAGAAAAAACAGCAACAACTTAGAGCTGATCAAGACTTGCTAGCCGACAGATGGACGGAAGTCCTTGCAGCCGAGGAATACGAACTCGAACGCCCCTCCAAGAGATACCCAAAGCGCAGGTTGCTACCCTGTTTAGAGGAGGAAGCACTTAAGCCTACATCACCAGTGCATGATGCGGCTGACCGGCCACCTCACGACCGCGATAGAGAGTCCTCCCGGCCCTCCACTCAAGCCGCACCCCGGCGTCGCTCAAAAAATACCAAGGCACGGGGAAATGCGCTAGACCTGCGAGATATGTTGGAAGACAAGGCAATGCAAACAAGATCGATCTACGGATCGCGTGGGCACCCCACGACACGAGACGATAACCGTCATGCCGGATACAGTAAATCCGTCCGGGCCGAACACAACAGACAAAGCTCATTTGAGCTACGTCGTGATATAGCCTAGTACAGAGGCGCCGCACACCCACTATGCTTCACAGATGAAGTAATGGATCATCAAATCCCAGAGGGTTTCAAACCCGTAAACATTGAATCATACGATGGCACAACAGATCCTGCGGTATGGATCGAGGACTATCTCCTTCATATCCACATGGCCCGTGGCGATGATCTACATGCCATCAAATACCTCCCACTCAAGCTTAAAGGACCAGCTCGGCATTGGCTTAATAGCCTGCCAGCAGAATCAATTGGTTGTTGGGAGGACCTGGAAGCCGCATTCCTCGACAATTTCCAGGGCACTTATGTGTGACCACCAGACGCCGATGACCTGAGCCACATAATTCAGTAGCCAGAAGAATCTGCCAGATAATTCTGGACACGGTTCCTAACCAAGAAAAATCAAATCATCGACTGTCCGGACGCGGAGGCCCTAGCAGCCTTCAAGCATAACATCCGTGACGAGTGGCTTGCCCGGCACCTTGGAAAGGAAAAGCCGAAATCTATGGCAGCCCTCACGACACTCATGACAAATCATCGACTGTCCGGACGCAGAGGCCCTAGCAGCCTTCAAGCATAACATCCGTGACGAGTGGCTTGCCCGGCACCTTGGAAAGGAAAAGCCGAAATCTATGGCAGCCCTCACGACACTCATGACCCGCTTTTGCACGAGAGAAGACAGCTGGCTGTCTTGTAGCAATAACATGACCAAGAGCCCTGGTAATTCGGATACCAAGGACAGCAATGGCAGGTCGCATTGCAACAAGCACAAGCGCGACATTAACAGCGACAACGCTGAAGATACGACAGTTAATGCCGGATTCAGAGGCTATAAGCCCGGTCAGCGGAAAAAGCCATTTAAGAGGAACACTCCAGGCCCGTCCAGTTTGGACCGTATACTCGATCGCTCGTCCCAGATACATGGCACCCCCGAAAAACCAGCCAATCACACCAACAGGGATTGTTGGGTGTTCAAGCAGGCCGGCAAGTTAAATGCCGAAAACAGAGACAAGGGGCTGCACAACGACGAGGACGAAGCGCCCCGGCCGCCGAACAATAGTGGACAGAAGGGCTTCCTATTGGGGATCGTAGCAGAAATTTAAAATTTTCTAAGCATCACCAAGATCAATCTATGGAGTAATCTAGCAAAGAGGGGAAGGGGAGTGCATCTACATACCCTTGTAGATCACTAAGCGGAAGCGTTGCAAGAACGCGGATGAAGGAGTCGTACTCATAGCGATTCATATCGCGGTTGATTCCGATCTAAGCACCGAACAACGGCGCCTCCGCGTTCAACACATGTGCAGTCCGGTGACGTCTCCTACGCCTTGATCCAGCAAGGGGAGAAGGAGAGGTTGGGAAAGACTCCGTCCAGCAGCAGCACGACGGCGTGGTGGTGGTGGAGGAGCGCGGGACTCCAGCAGGGCTTCGCCAAGCACTACGAGAGACGAGGAGGGAGAGGGGTAGGGCTGCGCCAACAGGGGAAGAACTTCATGTGTTGGGCTGCCCCTTTGCCTCCATTATATATAGGGGAGAGGGAGTTCTGTGTCCCCACCTAGGGTTTCCACCCTAGGGGTGGCGGCAGCCCCAATCCCCATCTGGGGTGGCGGCCAAGTGGGGGGGGGGGGAGAGGGAGGCGCACCAGGCATGGGCCTTAGGGCCCATCTGCCCTTAAGGTTTGCCCCCTCTTCTCTCTAGGCGCATGGGCCTTGGTGGGGAGGCGCCCTAGCCCACCTAGGGGCTGGTCCCTTCTCACACTTGTCCCATGTATGCCTCCGGGGCCAGTGGACCCCCGGACCCCTCCGGTGGTCCCGGTACACTACCGGTGATGCCCAGAACACTTCTGGTGGCCAAAACCATACTTCCTATATATCAATATTTACCTCCGAACCATTCCGGAACTCCTCGTGACATCCGGGATCTCATCCAGGACTCCGAACAACATTCGGTAACCACGTACATACTTTCCCTATAACCCTAGCGTCATCGAACCTTAAGTGTGTAGACCCTACGGGCTCGGGAGTCATGTAGACATGGCCGAGACAACTCTCCGGTCAATAACCAACAGTGGGATCTGGATACCCATGTTGGTTCCCACATGCTCCACGATGATCTCATCGGATGAACCACGATGTCAAGGATTCAATCAATCCCGTATACAATTCCCTTTGTCTATCGGTATGATACTTGCCCGAGATTCGATCGTCGGTATCCCGATACCTTGTTCAATCTCGTTGCCGGCAAGTCTCTTTACTCGTTCCGTAACACATCATCCTGTGATCAACTCCTTGGTCACATTGTGCACATTATGATGATGTCCTACCGAGTGGGCCCAGAGATACCTCTCCGTTTACACGGAGTGACAAATCCCAGTCTCGATTCATGCCAACCCATCAGACACTTTCGGAGATACCCGTAGTGCACCTTTATAGCAACCCAGTTACGTTGTGACGTTTGGCACACCCAAAGCACTCCTATGGTATTCGGGAGTTGCACAATCTCATGGTCTAAGGAAATGATACTTGACATTAGAAAAGCTTTAGCATACGAACTACACGATCTTGTGCTAGGCTTAAGATTGGGTCTTGTCCATCACATCATTCTCCTAATGATGTGATCCCATTATCAAGGACATCCGATGTCCATGGTTAGGAAACCGTAACCATCTATTGATCAACGAGCTAGTCAACTAGAGGCTTACTAGGGACATGGTGTTGTCTATGTATCCACACATGTATCTGAGTTTCCTATCAATACAATTCTAGCATGGATAATAAACTATTATCATGAACAAGGAAATATAATAACAACCAATTTCTTATTGCCTCCAGGGCATATTTCCAATAGTCTCCCACTTGCACTAGAGTCAATAATCTAGTTCACATCGCCATGTGATTAACACTCATAGGTTACATCGCCATGTGACCAACATCCAAAGAGTTTACTAGAGTCACTAATCTAGTTCACATCACTATGTGATTAACACTCAATGAATTCTGGGTTTGATCATGTTATGCTTGTGAGAGAGGTTGTAGTCAACGGGTCTGCCATATTCAGATCCCTATGTATTTCGCAAAACTTTATGTCATATCGCAGATGCTGCTACCACGTTCCACTTGGAGCTATTCCAAATTGTTGCTCCATTTTACGTATCCGGTATCTCTACTCAGAGGTATCCGGAAAGGTGTCAAGCTTGCATCGACGTAACTCTTTACGTCGAACTCTTTATCACCTCCATAACTGAGAAACATTTCCTTATTCCTCTAAGGATAATTTTGACCGCTATCTGGTGATCCACTCCAAGATCACCTTTGTACCCTCTTGCCAGACATGTGGCAAGGCACACATCTGGTGCAGTACTCAACATGGCATACTGTATAGAGCCTATGACAAAAGCATAGGGGAAGACCTTCGTCCTTCCTCTTTCTTCTGCCGTGGTCAATCTTCGAGTCTTAGTCAACTTCACACCTTACAACTCAGGCAAGAACCCCTTCTTTGACTGATCTATTTTGAACTCCTTCAAAAACATGTCAAGGTGTGCGTACTTTGAAAGTATCATCAGGCGTTTTGATCTATCTCTATAGATCTTGATGCCCAATATGTAAGCAGCTTTATCCAGGTCTTCCTTTGAAAATCACTCTTCAAACAACCATTTATGCTTTCCAGAAATTCTACATCATTTTGAATCAACAATATGTCATCCACATATACTTATCAGAAATGTTGTAGTGCTCCCACTCACTTTCTTGTAAATACAAGTTTCTAGCAAACATTGTACAAACCTAAAAGCTTTGATCACTCCATCAAAGCATATATTCTGACTCCGAGACGCTTGCTCTAGTCCATAGAGGGATTGCTGGAGCCAGCATACCTTTTTAGCATCCTTAGGATCGACAAAACCTTTTATTGTATCACATACAACTTTTCTTATGAAAACTGGAAAGAAAACTTGTTTTGACATCCATCTGTCAGATTTCATAATCGAAAAATACAGCTAGTGCTAACATGATTCCGACGGACTTAAGCATCGCTACGGGTGAGAAATTCTCATCGTAGTCAACTCCTTGAACTTGTGAAAAGACTCTTTCCCACAAGTCGAGCTTCATAGTTGGTAACATTACCGCCCACGTCCGTCTTCTTCTTAAAGATCCATTTATCTCAATGGCTTGCCGATCATCGGGCAAGTCCACCAAAGTCCATACTTTGTTCTGATACATGGATCCTATCTCGGATTTCATGGGTTCTAACCATTTGTCGGAATACGGGCCCACCATCGCTTCTCCATAGCTCGTAGGTTCATTGTTATCTAACAACATGATATCTAAGACAGGATTACCGTACCACTTAGGAGTAGTACATATCCTTGTCGACCTATGAGGTTCGATAGCAACTTGATCTGAAGCTTCATGATCACTATCATTAACTTCCTATTCAACAGAAAACATCTTTCTGTGTTGCATCACTTTCTGGTTGAAATAAAGGTTCGACAACCTCATCAAGTTCTATCTTCCTCCCACTCAATTCTTTCGAGAGAAACTCCTTCTCGAGAAAGGACCCATTCTTAGCGACAAACAATTTTCCCTCGGATCTGAGATAGAAGGTATACCCAACTGTCACCTTTGGGTATCCTATGAAGATGTGTTTGTCCGCTTTTGGGTTCGAGCTTCTCCGGCTAAAGCCGTAAGCATCGCAGCCCCAAACATTAAGAAACGACAACTTTGGTTTCTTGCCAAACCGATGTTCATACGACGTCGTCTCAACGGACTTATATGGTGTCCTATCTAAAGTGAATACAGCTGTCTCTAATGCATAACCTCAAAATAATAGCGGTAGATCGGTAAGAGACATCATAGATCACACCATATCTCATAAGGTTCGATTACGACGTCTGGACACACCATTACGCTGTGGTGTTCCAGGTGGCTTCAACTGCGAAACAATTCCACAATGTCTTAAGTGATTGCCAAACTCATAACTCAGAAAATCCCCTTTGATCAGATCGTAGGAACATGATCTTCTTGTTATGATGATTCTTAACTTCACTCTGAAATCGCTTGAACTTTTCAAACGTTTCAGGCTTGTGCTTCATTAAGTAAATATACCTATATCTACCCAAATCGTCAGTGAAGATGAGAAAATAGCAATATCCACCGCACACTTCAATTCTCATTGGATCACACGCATCAGCATGCATGATTTCCAACAAGTCACTTGCCCGTTTCATTGTACCTGAAAACGGGGTCTTAGTCATCCTGCCCATGAGGCATGGCTCGCATGTGTCAAGCGATTCAAAATCAAGTGACTCCAAACATCCATCGATATGGAGTTTCTTCATGCATCTTACGCCAATATGACCTAAGCGGCAGTGCCACAAGAAAGTGGTACTATCATTATTAACTCTACATCTTTTGGCGTGAACATGTGTATTACCACGACCGAGATTCAATGAACCATTCACATAGGGTGCATGACCATGAAAGGTATTATTCATGTAAACAGAATAACCAGTATTCTCTAACTTAAATGAATAACCGTATTGCAATGAAAATGATCTAATCATATTCATGCTCAACATAGACACCTGATAACATTTATCTAGGTTCAATACTAATCCCGAAGGCAGATGGAGCGTGCGATGGTGATCTCATCAACTTTGGAAACACTTCCAACACACATCGTCACCTCGCCCTTAGCTAGTCTCCGTTTAGTCCGTAGCTTTTGCTTCAAGTCACCAATAATAGCAACTGAACCGGTATCCAATACCCAGGTGCTACCAGGAGTACTAGTGAGGTACACATTAATAACACGTATATACTTTGTTGAAGTTGCCAGCCTTCTTATCTACCATGCATTTGGGGTAATTCCGCTACCAGTGACCATTCCCCTTACAATAGAAGCACTTAGTCTCGGGTTTGGGTTCAACCTTGGGTTCCTTCACTAGAGCGGCAACTGGTTTGCCATACATGAAGTTTCCATTCTAGCCCTTGCCCTTCTTGAAACCAGTGGTCTTGTTAAACCATCAACACTTGATGCTCCTTCTTGATTTCTACCTTTTGTGGTCTTAAGCACCGCGAACAGCTCCGGGATCAACTCCATCCCTTGCATGTCATAGTTCATCACGAAGATCTAGTAGCTTAGTGATAGTGACTAGAGAACTCTATCAATCACTATCTTATCTGGAAGTTTAACTCCCACTTGATTTAAGTGATTGTAGCACCCAGACATTCCGAGCACATGCTCACTAGTTGAGCTATTCTCCTCCATCTTGTTGGCAAAAGAACTTGTCAGAGGTCTCATACCTCTTAACACGGGCATGAGCCTGAAATCCCAATTTCAGCTCTTGGAACATCTCATATGTCTTATGGCGTTCAAAACGTCATTGGAATCCCGATTCTAAGCCGTAAAGTATGGTGCACTAAACTATCAAGTAGTCATCAGGATGTGTCTGTCAGGTGTTCACAACATCCACAGACGACGTTGTAGGGGTTTGCACATCAAGTGGTGCCTCAAATATGTAAGCCTTCTGTGTAGCAGTGAGGACACTGCTCGGACTATGGACCCAGTCCGCATCATTGCTTACAATATATTTCAACTTGGTCTTTCTCTAGGAACGTATTGAAACAGGGAGCTACAACGTGAGCTGTTTATCTACAACATATTTGCAAAGACAATTTAGACTATGTTCATGATAATTAAGTTCATCTAATCAAATTATTTAATGAACTCCCACTCAGATAGACATCCCTCTAGTCATCTAAGTGAAACATGATCCGAGTCAACTAGGCCGTGTCCGATCATCACGTGAGACGGACTAGTCAACATCGGTGAACATCTTCATGTTGATCGTATCTTCTATATGACTCATGCTCGACCTTTTGGTCTTCCGTGTTTTGAGGCCATGTCTGTACATGCTAGGCTCGTCAAGTCAACCTAAGTGTATTGCGTGTGTAAATCTGGCTTACACCCATTGTATTCGAACGTTAGAATCTATCACACCCGATCATCACATGGTGCTTCGACACAACGAACCTTCGCAACGGTGCACAGTTCGGGGGAACACTTTCTTGAAATTATTACGAGGGATCATCTTATTTAAGCTACCGCCGTTCTAAGCAAATAAGATGTAAAACATGATAAACATCACATGCAATCAAATAGTGACATGATATGGCCAATATCATTTGCTCCTTTTGATCTCCATCTTTGGGGCTCCATGATCATCGTTGTCACTGGCATGACACCATGATCTCCATCATCATGATCTCCATCATCGTGTCTTCTTGAAGTTGTCTTGTCATCTATTACTTCTACTACTATGGCTAATGCTTTAGCAATAAAGTAAAGTAATTACATGATGTTTAAGTTGACACGCAGGTCATAAATAAATTAAGGCAACTCTTATGGCTCCTGCCGGTTGTCATACTCATCGACATGCAAGTCGTGATTCCTATTACAAGAACATGATGAATCTCATACATCACATATATCATTCATCACATCCTTTTGGCCATATCACATCACAAGGCATATGTTGCAAAAACAAGTTAGACGTCCTCTAATTGGTGTTGCAAGTTTTTACGTGGCTGCTATAGGTTTCTAGCAAGAACGTTTCTTACCTACGCCAAAACCACAACGTGATATGCCAATTTCTATTTACCCTTCATAAGGACCCTTTTCATAGAATCCGATCCGACTAAAGTGGGAGAGACAGACACCCGCTAACCACCTTATGGAACTAGTGCATTCAGTCGGTGGAACCAGTCTCACATAAGCGTACGTGTAAGGTCGGTCCAGGCCGCTTCATCCCAAGATGCCGCCAAATCAAGATAAGACTAGTAACGGCAAGTAAATTGACAAAATCGACACCCACAACAACTTGTGTTCTACTCGTGCATAGAAACTACGCATAGACCTAGCTCATGATGCCACTGTTTGGGATCGTAGCAGAAATTTAAAATTTTCTACGCATCAGCAAGATCAATGTATGGAGTAATCTAGCAACGAGGGGAAGGGGAGTGCATCTACATACCCTTGTAGATCGCTAAGCGGAAGCGTTGCAAGAACGCGGATGAAGGAGTTGTACTCGTAGCGATTCAGATCGCGGTTGATTCCGATCTAAGCGCCGAACAACGGCGCCTCCGCGTTCAACACACGTGCAGTCCGGTGACGTCTCCTACGCCTTGATCCAGCAAGGGGAGAAGGAGAGGTTGGGGAAGACTCCGTCCAGCAGCAGCACGATGGCGTGGTGGTGGTGGAGGAGCGCGGGACTCCAGCAGGGCTTCGCCAAGCACTACGAGAGACGAGGAGGGAGAGGGGTAGGGCTGCGCCAACAGGGGAAGAACTTTGTGTGTTGGGCTGCCCCTTTGCCTCCACTATATATAGGGGAGAGGGAGGGCTGCGCCCCCACCAAGGGTTTCCACCCTAGGGGTGGCGGCAGCCCAAATCCCCATCTGGGGTGGTGGCCAAGTGGGGGGGGGAGAGGGAGGCGCACCAGGCATGGGCCTTAGGGCCCATCTGCCCTTAGGGTTTGCCCCCCTCTTCTCTCTAGGCGCATGGGCCTTGGTGGGGAAGTGCCCCAGCCCACCTAGGGGCTGGTCCCTTCTCACGTTTGGCCCATGTATGCCTCTGGGGCCCGTGGCCCCTCCCGGTGGACCCCCGGACCCCTCCGGCGGTCCCGGTACACTACCGGTGATGCCCAGAACACTTCTGGTGGCCAAAACCATACTTCCTATATATCAATATTTACCTCCGGACCATTCCGGAACTCCTCGTGACATCTGGGATCTCATCCGGGACTTCGAACAACATTCGGTGAACGCGTACATTCTTTCCCTATAACCCTAGCGTCATCGAACCTTAAGTGTGTAGACCCTACGGGCTCGGGAGTCATGCAGACATGGCCGAGACAACTCTCTGGTCAATAACCAACACCGGGATCTGGATACCCATGTTGGTTCCCACATGCTCCACGATGATCTCATCGGATGAACCACGATGTCAAGGATTCAATCAATCCCATATACAATTCCCTTTGTCTATCAGTATGATACTTGCCTGAGATTCGATCGTCGGTATCCCGATACCTTGTTCAATCTCGTTGCCGGCAAGTCTCTTTACTCGTTCCGTAACACATCATCCCGTGATCAACTCCTTGGTCACATTGTGCACATTATGATGATGTCCTACCGAGCAGGCCCAGAGATACCTCTCTGTTTACACGGAGTGACAAATCCCAGTCTCGATTCGTGCCAACCCAACAGACACTTTAGGAGATACCCGTAGTGCACCTTTATAGCCACCCAGTTATGTTGTGATGTTTGGCACACCCAAAACACTCTTATGGTATCCGGGAGTTGCATAATCTCATGGTCTAAGGAAATGATACTTGACATTAGAAAAGCTTTAGCATACGAACTACACGATCTTGTGCTAGGCTTAAGATTGGGTCTTGTCCATCACATCATTCTCCTAATGATGTGATCCCGTTATCAACGACATCCAATGTCCATGGTTAGGAAACCGTAACCATCTATTGATCAACGATCTAGTCAACTAGAGGCTTACTAGGGACATGGTGTTGTTTATGTATCCACATATGTATCTGAGTTTCCTATCAATACAATTCTAGCATGGATAATAAATGATTATCATGAACAAGGAAATATAATAATAACCAATTTATTATTGCCTCTAGGGCATATTTCCAACACTTCCCCCACAAGTGCGGATGGTGAACATGATATACGCAACCCGCATCCCCAAAAGGGAGCGGAAGCGTGCACTCAGGGACGTATACGCATTGGAGCCAGTCGCCCCAAAGTTCAACCCATGGTCCTCCTGCCCAATCACTTTTGATCGAAGGGACCACCCCACTAGCATCCGCCATGGCGGATTCACCACATTGGTTTTAGACCCAATCATTGACGGATTTCACCTCACTAGAGTCCTTATGGACGGCGACAGCAGCCTGAACCTGCTTTATCAGGATACAGTGCGGAAAATGGGCATAGACCCCTCAAGGATTAAACCCACAAAAACAACCTTTAAAGGCGTCATACCAGGTGTAGAAGCCAACTGTACAGGCTCAGTTACACTTGAAGTGGTCTTCGGATCCCTGGATAATTTCCAAAGCGAGGAGTTAATCTTCGACATAGTCCCGTTCCGTAGTGGCTATCACGCACTGCTCGGACGAACCGCATTTGCAAAGTTCAATGCGGTGCTGCACTACGCATATCTCAAGATCAAGATGCCAGGCCCTTGAGGAGTCATTATGGTCAATGGAAACACCGAACGCTCTCTCCGAACGGAGGAGCACACGGCGGCCCTCGCAGCGGAAGTACAGAGCAGCCTCTCAAGGCAATTCTCCAGTCCGGCTATTAAACGTCCGGACACCGTCAAGCATGCCCGGAGTAACCTATAACAAGACCGCCTGACATGTTCCGAGCAAGCGTAGCAATACTGCCCCAACCCAGCCCTCGCGAAACTGCGAATCAGTACTACGCGTACATAACTATGCTCTGAAAATACCATGGGCACAGGGGGAGGGGCACGACCACGACACGCCCAAAAATGCGGCTCAACCGCACTAGGGGCTCCCGATTTTGTCATTATTTCCTACTTTCAGGACTCCACTCTTCGGAAGGCCTATCTAGCAGTACAACCGCCGAACATACGATGCAACAACCAAGGAGGCAGAAAGCTACGTCGAATTCCCAGGTAGTCTCTATAACGAGCAAAATACCTGTCTTACATACCGTCTCGCAGCTCGCCCCTGGAGGGGGACATGTCAAATAGTCCCATCTCTTGCTTATCGCACTATTTGTATTGTTCTGCTTTCACAACAGCCTTTTAAAATAAACAATGCTTAGCTTTAGCTTATTATTGCATTCTCTATTCATTTCTTTTTCAATACATATGTTCAATTATGACATTTAGCACCCGTACACTTTGGTACGGTCCATATGCTAGGGGCTCAAGCACCCCATAATACGGTGTGAGAAGTCCGAACACTTTCACAAAGTGCGGCCCTCCGAACTTATAGCACTATATGCATCAGCTCTGAATCATGTCTTTGGTCAATAGTTGGGTTTGCCCGGCTCCCATGTTTTGGTACCTTACGTTCCTCTATATTGGCTAAGGTAGAGCTGGGAGAACTACTGCGATTGTGCCCCGGTTGAGCTGGGCTAAGCACCTCAGTAGAGAAAGCTAAAACTGACTGTCATGATAAGGCGAGAGCTGGTTTCTGTTCGGGAGGTTTCGAGTCCCTAAAGACTTATGCCGCTTAGAGCGAGGAGTCGGCTTTGTCCGGCCTAGGCGTGTATAGCGCCCCAAACTCGGTCTTCCAAACACTAGGGGCTTCGCCGAAATTTAAAATTATAGAATTCTCTGGCTAAGTGAGAGTGATAACGCATTATAGTCCGATTGCCTTGTTCGTTGTGCTGAGCACCTCCCTCGAAGGACCCAAGAATGGGAAAAAGAGTGCTCAGGTTTACCCCGAACACCTCAGCACTCCTGGCATGGGGGCAGAAGCCGACGACTCGCCATCTCTCAGACTCGATAAACAGCCGCATAGAAGGTAATGTTTTAAATTTAAACAAGCGTTGCATAGCGCATATGAACAAGTTTTCAGCGCACAAGATAAAACGAACAAGTTCACTCAAAAATTACATCTTTGGAACATTCGTCCGCCACAAGGCGGGCTCCCTTCAGGACACCCTCATAATACATCTCGGGGTGGCGATGCTCCTTGCCCTGCGGTGGCCCGTCCTTCACAAGCTTCTCCGCATCCATCTTGCCCCAGTGCACTTTAGCACAGGCAAGCACCCTACGGGCACCTTCGATGTAGACGGAGCGCTTGACGACTTCAAGCCACGGACAGGCATCCACTAGCCGCCTCACCATCCCGAAGTAGCTCCTAGGCAGGGCCTCTCCAGGCCACAACCGAACTATAAGGCCCTTCATGGCCTGTTCGGCCACCTTATGGAGCTCGACCAGTTGCTTCAGCTGGTCGCTCAAGGGCACCGAGTGTCCGTCCTCAGCATACTGAGACCAGAACACCTTCTCCGTCGAGCTGCCCTCCTCGGCCCGGTAGAAGGCGGCGGCATCTGACACGCTACGGGGTAAATCTGCGAATGCTCCTGGAGAGCTCCGGATTCGGGTAAGTAACAAGTAATTCACTTTCACGTGCTTGCTTTGCATAAAGAATGCCTTACCCGCCGCTATATTCTTCATCGCCTCAACTTCCTGGAGGGCTTTCTGGGCTTCGGCCTTGGCAGACTTGGCGCTTTCAAGGGCCACTGCGAGCTCGGACTCTCGCGTCTTTGAGTCAAGCTCCAAACTCTCATGTTTTTTCATGAGAGCATGGAGCTCTTGCTGCACCTCGCCAACCTGCACCTCATGTTTCTCCCGCTCGGTGCGCTCCGTGGCCGCCTTCTTTTCGGCCTCGAAAATCACTTGCTTAAGGGTCGCCACCTCAGTCGTGGCCCCTAGGACACCAATAGCAATCCTGACATTTTTTGCAACTGCATCTTTTTAAATATACTCCACAAGGTATTACTTACCTTCTTTTCCCTCGAGCTCCTTTTTAGCAAGGCCGAGCTCTTGCTCGGATCGCTCGAAGCTCCCTTCAGCGCATCCACCTCCGCAGTCAGTGCGGCAGAGGCCAGCAGTGAAGCCTGCATACGCATATTGACTTAATTATGTTAGACTCCTACGAATGTTGTTAGATCCTCTATTCGGCTTTTCTTTCCGAACGCCAAACAGAGCATCAGGGGATACTGTCTATGCAGTAATATTTTCACATATTTTTCACATACCTCAAAGCCTGTTAGCAGGCTGGCACAGGCTTCAGTCAGCCCGCTTTTGGCGGACTGAACCTTCTGGATCACCGCACTCATAATAGTGCGGTGCTCCTCATTGATGGAGGCGCCGTTAAGCACCTCCAGCAAATTATCCGGTGCCTCCAGTTGGACGGAGGTCACCGACGTTGTAGGCTTGCCCTTCTTACTAGGGGGCCGCCTACCGGACTCCGGAACCATTGAAGGTTCCGATGCGGTGTCCGGCCCAGGGCCGGACTTGGAGCCCTTGGGGGTTTTTCCCCTTTGCGCCTGGAGTCCGGGAGGTCGCCTTGCGGCGCCTCCAGGACCACCTCCTCCTGGCTTGGAACCTTTTGGGACAACACCTTGGCATCGTCCGTAGGGCTGGGGGAGGTAGCGGTCGGAAGTGAAAAACTATTCACATCCGACGAATCCAGGGAGCCGCTCGACGACACGTTGAGCCAGGCTTTGGGCGGACTGAATAATTATATTCGACGTCATGAGAAGTTGTGCAATAAAGGAACGCCAAGAGTCACTCAGGTATCCGAATACTTACGATTTTTCCAGGGGCTTGGCCCTGAGCAGCCACTCCTCTTCGCCGTCGTCGGTGTTGGTGGAGTAGTCCGTAGGGAGGGTCCTCCCTTTCTTGGGCCCTCCGGCCTCCCCAGTTGGGACGGCCTTCCTTTTCTTTTCTCCCCCTGCTGGGGAAGAGACCTCTCTTTCCTCCTCCTCGTCTTCGTGGGAGGAGTGCACCTTGGAGTCATCGGACGATGAGTCCGACTCCACCGGGCGCCGGGAACTCTTTCGGGTTCCCGTGGCCTTCTTCTTGGCCTTCTTCTCCGGCACCACGTAAGGTGCCGGAACCAGCTGCTCCGCCAAGCGGGCGTCCGCTAGGTCTTCGGGCAAAGGAGCTGGACAGTTGATCTGTTCGGCCGTCCTCTGCCAGTCCTGTCAAAGGCATAGGGGCTTAAATCCCGCATATAGTCAAACTATGAAAGACAAATATCCTGTAAGAGGTAAAAACAGCTTACGCGCGTTGGCTGGACGCTGCGTGCTGAATCCGCGATCCTCGGTAGCGGATGCGGGAGCCTCGGCGCCCTTGAATAGCACCTTCCAGGCATCTTCGTACATTGTGTCGAAGATCCTGCTCAGAGTTCGATGCTGGGCCGGGTTGAACTCCCACAAGCTGAAATCCTGTTGTTGGCACGGGAGGATCCGGCGGATGAGCATGACCTGGACTACGTTAACAAGTTTGAGCTTCTTGCTCACCAGGTTTTGGACGCATGTTTGGAGTCCGGTCAGCTCTCCTTTTTACCCCACGGTAGGCCCTTCTCTTTCCAGGAGGTGAGCCGCGTAGGGATTCTGGATCGGAACTCGGGGGCTGCAACCCATTCAGGGTCATGCGGCTCGGTGATGTAGAACCACCCCGATTGCCACCCCTTTATGGTCTCCACGAAGGAGCCCTCGAGCCATAGGACGTTGGGCATCTTGCCCACCATGGCGCCTCCGCACTCCACCTGGCGGCCGCCCACTACCTTCGGCTTGACATTGAAGGTCTTCAGCCATAGGCCGAAGTGGGGCTGGATGCAGAGGAAGGCCTCACACATGACGATGAATGCCGAGATGTTGAGGATGAAGTTCGGGGCCAGATCGTGGAAGTCCAGGCCGTAGTGGAACATGAGTCCCCGGACAAATGGGTGGAGAGGAAAGCCTAGTCCGCGGAGGAAATGGGTGAGGAACACCACCCTCTCATGTGGCCTGGGGGTGGGGATGAGCTGCCCCTCGTCTAGGAGCCGGTGTGTGATGTCGTCAGACAAGTATCCGGCTTTCCTCAGCTTCTTGATGTGTCCCTCCATAACGGAGGAGACCATCCACTTGCCTCCTGCTCTGGACATGGCTGGAGAAGGTTGATGTGGGGAATGCGGACTTGGGCGCTGGAGCTTGAGTGCGCGAAAATGGATGAGCAAAGGAGGAAGAAGGCGTGGATGGAAAGGCGGATCCTTATGCCCTTATATGGGCAGACGAAACTATGCGTCCCCACCAGCCTGGTAAAACTCGCTTATCTCCCAAGCGCCATAATCAATGGCGCGGTTGGGTTACCCACGCCCGTATTGATGAGAATCCCGGGATAAGGGGACACGATCTCTGCTTCGACAAGACGTGCCAAGGAAACTGCCTCGCAAAACGTGCTGAGGTGGGACAGTAAAAATGGTTCAAATAAGGGCTTGGCTGTGGCGTGATGACACGCTACGGAATACGTCAGCAGATTAGATTTGTGTAAATATTATTCTCTCTACTACAGTATGTGGAACTTATTTTGCAGAGCCGGACACTATCCTTGTGTTCAAAATGTTCTATGAAGTATTCGGAGGAGGAACCCACCTTGCAATGCCGAAGACAATCTGCGCGCTGGACTCGTCGTCATTGAAGCCTGGTTCAGGGGCTACTGAGGGAGTCCTAGATTAGGGGGTGTCCAGATAGCCAGACAATAACGTTTGGCCGGACTCTCGGACTATTAAGATACAAGATTGAAGACTTCGTCCCGTGTCCGGATGGGACTTTCCTTGGCGTGGAAGGCAAGCTTGGCGATACAGATATGTAGATCTCCTCCCATTGTAACCGACTCTGTGTAACCCTAGCCCTTTCCGGTGTCTATATAAACCAAAGGGTTTTAGTCCATAGGACGAACAACAATCATACCATAGGCTAGCTTCTAGGGTTTAGCCTCTTTGATCTCGTGGTAGATCTACTATTGTACTACCCATATCCTCAATATTAATCAAGCAGGAGTAGGGTTTTACCTCCATCGAGAGGGCCCGAACCTGGGTAAAAACATTGTGTCCCTTGTCTCCTGTTACCATCCGCCTAGACGCACAGTTCAAGACCCCCTACCCGAGATCCGCCGGTTTTGACACCGAAAAAGATCTTTATCGGTCAAACCGCATAACAACATACGTTGTTCCCTTTGCCATCGGTATGTTACTTGCCCGAGATTCGATCGTCGGTATCCTCATACCTAGTTCAATCTCGTTACCGGAAAGTCTCTTCACTCATTCTGTAATGCAACATCCTGCAACTAACTCATTAGTCATATTGCTTGCAAGGCTTATAGTGATGTGCATTACCGAGAGGGCCCAGAGATACCTCTTTGACAATCAGAGTGACAAATCCTAATATCTATCTATGCCAAGTCAAAACAAACACCATCAGAGACACCTGTAGAGCATCTTTATAATCACCCAGTTACGTTGTGACGTTTGATAGCACACAAGGTGTTCCTCCGATATTCGAGAGTTGCATAATCTCATAGTGAGAGGAACATGTATAAGTCATGATGAAAGCAATAGCAATAAAACTAAACGATCATTTATGCTAAGCTAACGGATGGGTCTTGTCCATCACATCATTCTCTAATGATGTGATCCCATTCATCAAATGACAACACATGTCTATGGCTAGGAAACTTAACCATCTTTGATTAACAAGCTAGTCAAGTAGAGGCATACTAGGGACACTCTGTTTGTCTATGTATTCACACATGTACTAAGTTTCCGGTTAATACAATTCTAGCATGAATAATAAATATTTATCATGATATAACGAAATATAAATAACAACTTTATTATTGCCTCTAGGGCATATTTCCTTCAAAGGGGTGGTTGAACAAGACCTCGTGGAGAGGGCTGGTTGAACAGTAGCCGGTGGAGGCTGGATGAACAGGAGCCCGTGGATGAACAGTTGCAGGTGGAGGTTGGAGGAGGTTAACAGTGGATGAACAGTAGCTCGTGCAGGCTGGAGGAGGTCGACGGTGGAGATGAACAGTATCCCGTGGAGTCCCGTTTTGTGATACGCCACACCCCTCCCGATGAACAGGACCCCCGTTTCGACCGTAGTGCTCCAACACAAGTCCGTTTCCTCCGTTTTGCGGTACTCTACACCCCTCCCGATCAACAGGACCCCGTTTCCACTGTAGGAGGTCCATTTCCTCTGTTTTGCGGTACGCTAGACCCCTCCCGATGAACATGATCCCGTTTCCATCGTGGCCGGTTGAACACAAGGCCGTTTCCTCTGTTCTGCGGTACGCCAGGCCTCGTTTCCATCACGTGTTTCGTCCAAGCCAGTTGGCTCCTAATGAACAATACGCGTTCCGTTGCCTCTTGATGAACATGATGCATTCCGTTGCCTCCCCATGAACACGACGAGGACATAGTTTCTCCGTTCCGACCTAGCCACAGCCATGTACACGAGCCCTAGCCGTACGTATGCGCGAGTAGGCGTTCGAGACCCCGCCCGTATGTACGTACGTGGTCGTATTTACTTTCTTGCACACTGGCCGATGTACGTATGTGTACATGCTATGTGCATGCCTCTACTACGACACGTGCGCGCCTCTACTATGACACAAGCCCTTCCTTACACGGCCACGGTTCATCGCTGCAGCCTGCAGACAGACTGATCCTATGTATGTACATATTCACGACCAGATTGACAACGCTACGTACGCTTCGACCAGGTGGGCCCCGACTATCAGGCACTTCCTTGCGTGCGAAGATGTAGCTGGTGGGTCCCAGTAGTCAGGGGGGAAACATTTTTTTCATGAAATACGGTGGCCCATCCGGTGGGTCCCTGATGTCAAGTGGAGGAATCACTATTTTGCGTGTAATAAGGAGGCACTTCCTTGCTGTGGCTGTGGACCCAGCTGTCAGCTTCTCCACGTACATTACTCTTCCGATGGAAGTCATTCCTTGACCACATTGACCACGCCGCGCCGAGAGCACCAGGGCGGTGGGCAACGGTGAGGCCTAGGAAGGGGACGACGCGGAGACGGGGAAGATGCGACAGTGGAAGCCCACGCGGTGAGGAGTACGAGGGTTCACTGGTTCGGCTGCGGTGTGAGGCTGTCGTCGCCGCAGGGCCTGTCCAGCGGTGGGAGTAGTAGGGGGCGGTGAGGCCACCGTGACAGCACAGCCGGCCACGGGAGGCAGGAGCAGGCGGCACGGCCGGCTGGGGCAAGAAGACCACAGGTTGAGGAAGCACTACGGCCGTTGGATGGACATTGTATGGTCACTAGAGCTAGAATCATTCATATCGACTAAGTTGACAAAGCCCTCTGTCCTCGTCAGCTTAGTAGGCCCACAAGTCAGCCTCCCACTATGCTGGGTCCCAGCTAGCAGGGGGAGTATTCATTTTTTGTGCGCAATAAGGAGGCACTTCCTTGCGTGCAAAGATATAGCTGGCGGGTCCGAGCTGTCAACGGGGGGAACATATTTTTCGTGAAATACAGAGGCCCTTCTGTTGGGTCCCAGATGTCAGCTGGAGGAATCATTATTTTTCGCGTAATAAGGAGGCATTTCATTGTGTGCGACCGTGGACCCAGCTATCAGCCTCTCCACGTACAGTCCACTTCCGATGGATGTCGTTCGTTGACCACATTGACCACGCTACGCCGAGAGCACCATGGCAGTGGACGACGACGAGGCCTACGAAGGGAACGACACAGAGCCGGGGAAGACACGGCACTGGCTGCCCATGCGGTGGGGAGTATGAGGGTTGACTGGTTCGGCTGCCGTCGCTGGAGAATAACAGCAGGTGTGGGTGAGTAGAGGGATGGCTAGGCCAGTGATGGGAGTACGATGGGGCAGCAAGGCCTGCGCGGCAGCACAGCTGGCCACGGGAGGAGAGAGCAGGCAGTCCCGCCGGCGCTTGTTTGAGCGGCTGGAGCAGGAAGAGCAGAGACTGAAGAAGCACGACAGTCGTGGGATGGATATCCAACAGTCACTCCTTGTGCGTCAACCTTTTTTTAGGAAAGCCTCAAATCTGTGGGAAACATCATACAACCCATCTGCCATTATTTCTATTAATTTACAGCCCATTTGATAATTCTTAAGGTTTTTTTGGAGTCCATATTATTTTCGTTAGCATTACAGCCCATATTGTGGCCACGGTTAAAAAATTATACGAAATTTTGCATATGTCGGTGCGGTCCGAACTGTCTTTAATCCCGAAATTTTGAGTCACATTCGAACTGATTTTAAAAATAATTGTATATCAATATAAAATCCAACAAATTGTCCATGCATAAAAATCAATGCAATTTAAAACCTCGAAATAAAAAAAAAGAAATTTGAAACTAATTGCCGATTTGATGTGTTTTAAAAATGTACAACCCATTTCTCATTACTGATAGGCCATTTTCTCGGCCAACCGAATGAAGCTCTCCTCGTCTTGAAAGTTTGCAGCCCAACAGGCCAGACAAAGCGACTTACTTGACAAATCACAAAAAAACTGGGCTAGCCATTTTCTGAAAGAAAAAAAAACTACTGGGCTGGTCTGTGGTAAACATAAAAGAAAAGGCTGTCTAGACAGGCCAGAGTGCCCCGCACAGCCCAGTTGACACCCCGCTTCCATCTCAAAAACAAATTAGATAAATGCCACTCCAATTATGGCGATTCATAAAAATGCCACTGCAATTTTTGCAAACTTTGAAAAACGCCACTGCAATTTGCAAACTTTGAAAAACGCCACTCCAGACTTCGAAAAATGCCATTGGAAATGGCATTAAATGGCATTTTTCAAAGTTTGGAAATTGCAGTGGCATTTCTCGGAATCACCAGATTCGGAGTGGCATTTATCAAATTAACCCAAAACAAAAATAACTGGGCGAGCTGTTGGCTCCCTGGTGTCAGCCGCTCGTTGTGCAACTCTCTCATTTATTCACTACGTTGACAATGTCTTGGGACCCAGATGTCAGAAATCCATTAGGAGGAGTGATGTCTACTACACAACCTTCTTCTTATAGACGTTGTTGGGCCTCCAAGTGCAGAGGTTTGTAGGACAGTAGCAAATTTCCCTCAAGTGGATGACCTAAGGTTTATCAATTTGTAGGAGGCATAGGATGAAGATGGTCTCTCTCAAGCAACCCTGCAACCAAATAACAAAGAGTCTCTTGTGTCCCCAACACACCCAATACAATGGTAAATTGTATAGGTGCACTAGTTCGGCGAAGAGATGGTGATACAAGTGCAATATGGATAGTAGATATAGGTTTTTGTAATCTGAAAATATAAAAACAGCAAGGTAACTAATGATAAAAGTGAGCTAAAACGGTATTGCAATGCTAGGAAACAAGGCCCAGGGTTCATACTTACGCCAGTGCAAGTTCCCTCAACAATGATAACATAATTGGATCACATAACTATCCCTCAACATGCAACAAAGAGTCACTCCAAAGTCACTAATAGCGGAGAACGAACGAAGAGATTATGGTAGGGTACGAAACCACCTCAAAGTTATTCTTTCCAATCAATCCGTTGGGCTATTCCTATAAGTGTCACAAACATCCCTAGAGTTCATACTAGAATAACACCTTAAGACACAAATCAACGAAAACCCTAATGTCACCTAGATACTCCAATGTCACCTCAAGTATCCGTGGGTATGATTATACGATATGCATCACACAATCTCAGATTCATCTATTCAACCAACACAAAGGACCTCAAAGAGTGCCCCAAAGTTTCTACCGGAGAATCACAACGAAAACGTGTGCCAACCCCTATGCATAGGTTCATGGGCGGAACCCACAAGTTGATCACCAAAACATACATCAAGTGAATCACGTGATATCCCATTGTCACCACAGATACGCACAGCAAGACATACATCAAGTCTTCTCAAATCTTTAAAGACTCAATCCGATAAGATAACTTCAAAGGGGAAACTCAATCCATTACAAGAGAGAGAGGGAGAGGAGAAACATCATAGGATCCAAATATAATAGCAAAGCTCGTGATACAACCAGATCGTATCACCTCAAGAACACGAGAGAGAGAGAGAGATCAAACACATAGCTACTGGTACATACCCTCAGCCCTGAGGGAGAACTACTCCCTCCTCGTTATGGAGAGCACCGGGATGATGAAGATGGCCACCGGAGAGGGATTCCCCCTCCGGCAGGGTGCCGGAATGGGTCTAGATTGGTTTTCGGTGGCTACAGAGGCTTCTGGTGGCGGAACTTCCGATCTATTGTGCTCCCCGATCGTTTTAGGGTATATGGGTATATATGGGAGGAAGAAGTATGTCGGTGGACTTCCGGGCTGCCCACGAGGTAGGGGGGCGCACCCAGAGGGGGTGGGTGCGCCCTCCACCCTCGTCGGCAGCCCGGGACTCTCCTCGTGCAACTCCGGTACTCCGTGGGCTTCTTCTGGTCCAAAAATAAGTTCCGTGAAGTTTCAGGTCAATTGGACTCCGTTTGATTTTCCTTTTCTGTGATACTCTAAAACAAGGAAAAAATAGAAACTGGCACTGGCTCTAGGTTAATACGTTAGTCCCAAAAATAATATAAAAGTGTATAATAAAGCCCATAAACATCCAAAGCAGATAATATAATAGCATGGAACAATAAAAAATTATAGATACGTTGGAGACGTATCAGCATCCCCAAGCTTAATTCCTGCTCGTCCTCGAGTAGGTAAATGATAAAAACAGAATTTTTGATGTGGAATGCTACCTAACATATTTATCCATGTAGTTCTCTTTATTGTGGCAAGAATATTCAGATCCGTAAGATTCAAGACAAAAGTTTAATATTGACATAAAAATAATAATACTTCAAGCATACTAACAAAGCAATCATGTCTTCTCAAAATAACATGGCCAAAGAAAGATATCCCTACAAAATCATATAGTATGGCTATGCTCTATCTTCACCACACAAAATATTTAAATCATTCACAACCCCGATGACAAGCCAAGCAATTGTTTCATACTTTTGATGTTCTCAAACTTTTTCAATCTTCACGCAATACATGAGCATGAGCCATGGACATAGCACTATAGGTGGAATAGAATGGTGGTTGTGGAGAAGACAAAAAGGAGAAGATAGTCTCACATCAACTAGGTGTATCAACGGGCTATGGAGATGCCCATCAATAGATATCAATGTGAGTGAGTAGGGATTGCCATGCAACGTATGCACTAGAGCTATAAGTGTATGAAAGCTCAAAAAGAAACTAAGTGGGTGTGTATCCAACTTGCTTGCTCACGAAGACCTAGAGCATTTTGAGGAAGCCCATCATTGGAATATACAAGCCAAGTTCTATAATGAAAGATTCCCACTAGTATATGAAAGTGACAACATAGGAGACTCTCTATCATGAAGATCATGGTGCTACTTTGAAGCACAAGTGTGGTAAAAGAATAGTAGCATTGTCCCTTCTCTCTTTTTCTCTCAATTTTTTATTTATTTTTATTTTTTATTTGGGCCTTTTCTTTTTTATGGCCTCTTTTCTATTTTTTATTTGGGCTTCTTTGGCCTCTTTTTTTATTTAGTCCGGAGTCTCATCCCGACTTGTGGGGGAATCATAGTCTCCATCATCCTTTCCTCACTAGGACAATGCTCTATTAATGATGATCATCACACTTCTTTTTACTTACAACTCAAGAATTACAACTCGATTCTTAGAACAAAAATATGACTCTATATGAATGCCTCCGGCGGTGTACCGGGATGTGCAATGACTCATGAGTGACATGTATGAAAGAATTATGAACGGTGGCTTTGCCACAAATACAATGTCAACTACATGATCATGCATAGCAATATGACAATGATGGAGCGTGTCATAATAAACAGAACGGTGGAAAGTTGCATGGCAATATATCTCGGAATGGCTATGGAAATGCCATGATAGGTAGGTATGGTGGCTGTTTTGAGGAAGATATATGGTGGGTTTATGGTACCGACGAAAGTTGCGCGGTACTAGAGAGGCTAGCAATGGTGGAAGGGTGAGAGTGCATATAATCCATGGACACAACATTAGTCATAAAGAACTCACATACTTATGGCAAAAATCTATTAGTTATTGAAACAAAGTACTACGCGCATGCTCCTAGGGGGATATATTGGTAGGAAAAGACCATCGCTCGTCCCCGACCACCACTCATAAAGAAGACAATCAATAAATAAATCATGCTCTGACTTCATCACATAACGGTTCACCATACGTGCATGCTACGGGAATCACAAACTTCAACACAAGTATTTCTCAAATTCATAACCACTCAACTAGCATGACTCTAATATCACCATCTTCATATCTCAAAACAATCATCAAGTATCAAACTTCTCATAGTATTCAATGCACTCTATATGAAAGTTTTTATTATATCCCTCTTGGATGCCCATCATATTAGGACTAAATTCATAACAAAAGCAAATTACCATGCTGTTTAGGACTCTCAAAATAATATAAGTGAAGCACGAGAGTTCATCTATTTCTATAAAATAAAACCACCACCGTTCTCTAAAAAGATATAAGTGAAGCACTAGAGCAAATAACAAACTACTCCGAAAGATATAAGTGAAGATCAATGAGTAGTCGAATAATCATGCAACTATGAAGACTCTCTAACATTTAAGGATTTAAGATCTTGGTATTTTATTCAAACAGAAAGCAAAACTAAATAAAATAAAATGATGCTCCAAGCAAAACACATATCATGTGGTAAATAAAAATATAGCTCCAAGTAAAGTTACCGATGAACGAAGACGAAAGAGGGGATGCCTTCCGGGGCATCCCCAAGCTTAGGATCTTGGTTGTCCTTGAATATTACCTTTGGGTGCCTTGGGAATCCCCAAGCTTAGTCTCTTGCCACTCCTTATTCCATAGTCCATCGAATCTTTACCCAAAACTTGAAAACTTCACAACACAAAACTTAACAGAAAACTCGTAAGCTCCGTTAGTATAAGAAAGAAAATCACCATCATAAGGTACTGTAAGGAACTCATTCTAAATTCATAATGGTGTAATATCTACTGTATTCCAACTTATCTATGGTTTATAAACTATCTTACTAGCCATAGATTCATCAAAATAAGTAAACAACACACGAAAAACAGAATCTGTCAAAAACAGAACAGTCTGTAGTAATATGGATCAAATGTATACTTATGGAACTCATAAAATTCTCAAATAAATTTATGGACCCGCAGAATTTATCTATTAATCATATGCAAAAATAATTAACTAAATATCACTTTCCGAATAAAAATGGCAGCAATTCTCATGAGCGCTAAAGTTTCTGTTTTTTACAGCATGATCAACAAGAGTTTCCCCAAGTCTTCCCAAAGGTTCTACTTGGCACAAACACTAATTAAAAGCATAAAACCACATCTAAACAGAGGCTAGATGAATTATTTATTACTAAACAGAAGCAAAAAGCAAGGAACAAAAGTAAAGTTGGGTTGCCTCCCAACAAGCGCTATCGTTTACGCCCCTAGCTAGGCATGATGATTTCAATGATGCTCACATAAAAGATAAGAATTGAAACATAAAGAGAGCATCATGACGAATATGACTAGCAAATTTAAGTCTAACATACTTCCTATGCATAGGGATTTTGTGATCAAATAACTTGTGGGAACAATAATCAACTTGCATAGGAAGGTAAAACAAGCATAACTTTAAAACTTCAAGCACATAGAGAGGAAACTTGATATTATTGAAATTCCTACAAGCATATATTCCTCCCTCATAATAATTTTCAGTAGCATCATGAATGAATTCAACAATATAACCAGCACCTAAAGCATTCTTTTCATGATCTACAAGCATAGAAATTTTTATTACTCTCCACACAAGCAAAATTCTTCTCATTAATAGTAATGGGAGCAAACTCAATGAAGTAACTATCATGGGATTGAAAATTGAAATCAAGATGACAAGTTTCATTGTTATTATTATTCTTTAAAGCATACGTGTCATCATAATAATCATCATAGATAGGAGGCATGCTTTCATCATAATAAATTTCTCACCAAAACTTGGGGGACAAAAAATATCATCTTCATCAAACATAGCTTACCCAAGCTTGTGGCTTTGCATATCATTAGCATCATGGATATTCAAGGAATTCATACTAACAACATTGCAATCATGCTCATCATTCAAAGATTTAGTGCCAAACATTTTATAGATTTCTTCTTCTAGCACTTGAGCACAATTATCCTTTCCATCATACTCACGAAAGATATTAAAACGGTGAAGTGTATGAGACAAACTCAATTCCATTTTTTTGTGGTTTTCTTTTATAAACTAAACTAGTGCTAAAACAAGAAACTAAAAGACTCGATTGCAAGATCTAAAGATATACCTCCAAGCACTAACCTCCCCGACAACGGTGCCAGAAAAGAGCTTGATGTCTACTACACAACCTTCTTCTTGTAGATGTTGTTGGGCCTCCAAGTGCAGAGGTTTGTAGGACAGTAGCAATTTTCCCTCAAGTGGATGACCTAAGGTTTATCAATCCGTAGGAGGCGTAGGATGAAGATGGTCTCTCTCAAGCAACCCCGCAACCAAATGACAAAGAGTCTCTTGTGTCCCCAACACACCCAATACAATGGTAAATTGTATAGGTGCACTAGTTCGGCGAAGAGATGGTGATACAAGTGCAATATGGATAGTAGATATAGGTTTTTGTAATATGAAAATATAAAAACAGCAAGGTAACTAATGATAAAAGTGGGCTAAAACGGTATTGCAATGCTAGGAAACAAGGCCTAGGGTTCATACTTTCGCTAGTGTAAGTTCTCTCAACAATGATAACATAATTGGATCACATAACTATCCCTCAACATGCAACAAAGAGTCACTCCAAAGTCACTAATAGCGGAGAACGAACGAAGAGATTATGGTAGGGTACGAAACCACCTCAAAGTTATTCTTTCCAATCAATCCGTTGGGCTACTCCTATAAGTGTCACAAACAGCCCTAGAGTTCGTACTAGAATAACACCTTAAGACACAAATCAACCAAAACCCTAATGTCACCTAGATACTCCAATGTCACCTCAAGTATCCGTGGGTATGATTATATGATATGCATCACACAATCTCAGATTCATCTATTCAACCAACACAAAGGACCTCAAAGAGTGCCCCAAAGTTTCTACCAGAGAATCACGATGAAAACGTGTGCCAACCCTTATGCATAGGTTCATGGGCGGAACCCGCAAGTTGATCACCAAAACATACATCAAGTGAATCACGTGATATCCCATTGTCACCACAGATACGCACGGCAAGACATACATCAAGTGTTCTAAAATCTTTAAAGACTCAATCTGATAAGATAACTTCAAAGGGGAAACTCAATCCATTACAAGAGAGAGAGGGAGAGGAGAAACATCATAGGATCCAAATATAATAGAAAAGCTCGCGATACATCAAGATCGTATCACCTCAAGAACACGAGAGAGAGAGAGAGAGAGATCAAACACATAGCTACTGGTACATACCCTCAGCCCCGAGGGAGAACTACTCCCTCCTCGTCATGTAGAGCACCGGGATGATGAAGATGGCCACCGGAGAGGGATTCCCCCTCCGGCACGGTGTCGGAACGGGTCTAGATTGGTTTTCGGTGGCTGCAGAGGCTTCTGGCGGCTGAACTCCCGATCTATTGTGCTCCCCGATCGTTTTAGGGTATATGGGTATATATGGGAGGAAGAAGTACGTCGGTGGACTTCCGGGCTGCCCACGAGGTAGGAAGGTGCGCCCTCCACCCTCGTGGGCAGCCCGGGACTCTCATCGTGCAACTTCGGTACTCTGTGGGCTTCTTCTGGTCCAAAAATAAGTTCCATGAAGTTTCAGGTCAATTGGACTCTGTTTGATTTTCCTTTTCTGCGATACTTTAAAACAAGGAAAAAACAGAAACTGGCACTAGGCTCTAGGTTAATAGGTTAGTCCCAAAAATAATATAAAAGTGTATTATAAAGCCCATAAACATCCAAAACAGATAATATAATAGCATGGAATAATGAAAAATTATAGATACGTGGGAGACATATCAAGGAGCCATTTTTTTATTGGCTTGAAATAAGGAGGCACTTGCTTGCGTACTGCCATGACCTTGGTGGGTCCCCACTGTGATCCTATCCACGTACAATCATCTCCTGATTGTGTACGCGTCAACCTGGTAGGCCCACAAGTCAGCCTCTAAACCCGTGGCGGACAAATACAACCCATTAAAAAAAATAATAGCCCATTCCATATGTTCAAATGGAATGTTCAACATTCAGAGCAAAGTAACAGGTCTGATCCAGATATAGAGTACTGAACCTCCACGTTGGCAACCATGATAGCCAAGTTAACTCTCTACTCCCACTAATAGTATAGTAGTGTACAAGTACTAACTTACTCTTAGCTAACTAGACGATGTCGGCCGCCATCTGTGGTACACGCTAAACGCTGGCACCGACATCCTCCGCCTCGCCTCGGACTTGCTAGAGGTGTGATAGGGCGCGTTGCTTGCGCGTGTTGGCCCTTTCCATGCCGATGTGGTCCACCGAAGCTTCGACTTCTAAGCAGGAAACCCACTTGACGAGCTTGTAGTAAAATTCGGCATCACGAACGCATGCGTGCCCGACAGCCTCCACGGCTATTTGCCGGGCACCGGCCTCCACGTAGTCGGCCTAGTTGCGGGTTCTTTTCTCGCGACTCAGAGCGTCGGTGCACTGCTGATCCATGTCCCGCTGGCGGCGCAAATCGGTGATACCCTGCTCCTCCACAAGGAAGTCGCGCTCCAACAGCTCCTCATACTCCGCATTGCCATCTAAAGACCGATAGAATGCCTCCTCCCTCCGTCTTCCTTCCGGTGAAAAACCAAACACTAGTTCCGGTGGTGACCGCCTCCGGCGTTGCCTCTCGCGGATGGGCGGGGGCATGGCGGACGTGGCGAGAGTGAGGATAAGTGGCGAGCGACATCCGACCGATGGGGGCTTATGAGGATAGGGCGAGTTGGGTGATGGTTCCACCGGAGAAGCCGGGAAAAAGTAATTATAGGAGGAAGGTAGGTGAACTAGCGTGTCCCGAGAAACATGATGGTCATCACGGTCATCGGAATTCAATGCATAAGCAGGCATGGCTTGGCGTGCCAGCTGGCCGTTGAAACTAGAAAAAGTGAAATTAGGAATGTGTCATCCTGTCCCGTCAGTGGTGCGTCCCATCCGTGCTGGGTCGCACGCCGGCATGACGGTCAAACGAGTGCACTCGAATCATCCAGATGAGGTACTCCCTCCTTGTCAAAATGATTCCACCACTCATCATCTATGCCGGTTGGTGAGATTTTTGAATTAAGCCCTGCAAACCGGAAAGGAGGTAGTACATGCATGATCCGCTATTTATTCGTGTAGGATTGAGTATGTCGTTTTTTGAATTGAGCCCTGCAAACCTGAAAGGAGGTAGTATGTGTGTGATCCGCTATTTATCCGTGTAGGATCGAGTAGGTCGGATAGTGTTGGGAATATAGCTACCAGGTATGACCCGCCCAGGAGGGGCCGGGTCAACCCCAATGGCGGGTTACAAAAGAAGCCCAGTAATCTTCAAGGTGATAGTTTATTAAGACTTGTAGAAGGCCTAAAGCCTAGAGGCGGCTTGAGTCCCAATATTGTAAACCGCCATATGAAAAGAAAGACTTGTAAAGAAAGGCATATAAAGAAGTCACCGAGCCGGACACATTTTATGAGCCGACCGGGACTCTGTAGGCCGCCAGGCATCAACCCATGTATATAAGGGGACGGACCAGCGCCGGCTTAGGGCAAGAAACAACATATCGATAGCCAAGCAAGCGGATTTGCTCCTTGGTCATCGGAACCTAGCAATACAACATCAACTGGACTAGGCTTTACCTTCACCGTAAGGGTCCGAAACAGTATAAACCTCTCGTGTCCTTTGTCCCGATTAACCCCTTTAAGCTTCCTAGTTGTGATTGCCCTACGACTAAGTCCTTTTGCTAGGACATCTGCCGTGACAATTCCACGACAGTTGGCGCCCACCGTGGGGCTGGCGCATGGTGGATTTGAGTTCTTGAAGGGCAACTTCAAAGGGCTCAAGGGATACGCTGTGGGCCGGATGACCAAGAGTCATCGCGACAAGCTCTACTTCGACGACGAAGGCTAGGGCCCCGAGGCCGGCTCAATTGAGTACGGGTACCGGGTCCCCTTTGGCAGAATCCATGTCTTCATTGGCCGGATCGGCGAGTCAGGCCCTGAGCCAGACGTCTGCACCAACCTCATCGAGACGGCTCAGCGCGCGAGATCCGCCCGGGCCCAACCTACCATAAAGCATGCCTTCGTGGGTTGCATCCATGGAGGTGAGTTCTCTGCAGGATCAGTGGATGGCGGTGAGATGGCCATCTGTTCCGACGGTGAGTCGTCCTCAGGCAAAACAAATTGTTTGTATCAGCTACAAGATGGCGTGCTTGGGGGCTGTTTCGATGGCAGCAGTATTTCGGACCTCTCCGAGCTGCCGAATCGAGCCGGAGTTTTCATGGCTGGCACTCAACCCGGGCAGAACTCTACGGCAGCGGCAACAGTAACCACTGGGTCGGCAGCAGCCGGGTCAGGAGACCCCGCGCGCGCCCCCGGCTCAGATGCTAATGGACCTCATGGACAAATTGACGGCTCTATTGACTGCTGTAGTGGAGCCGGCGGATAAGGTTCAGCATGACGCGGAGGTGGCATGGCTATGCGAAGAGATGGCACAGGCCAAGGAAAATTTAGCAGCAGAAGAGGTCAGGATGGTCGCGGAGCGGGCGGCTTTTGATGCTCGTGCTCAGCAGCTTCAAGCGAAGACTTTTCGGCTCTCGGTGGATCTGAACGCGTCAAACAAGGTCATGAGGAGAAGACATCAGAAAACTCAGTCACGTCTGCCTCTGACATACGATCCTAGGAATCTTTTTCACACACCCGGGGCTGGTCCAAGTAACCTGCCGGAGGCAAACCGAATCACGACACCTGGGGCTGGGGTGCCAGTTCAACCGCGGGCCATGGAACCACCTCGTATGAATACTGCTCTACCTCATTACACACCAGTACCACCGGGTCACTTTTCTAACCCTTTGGAGAATCTCATTGCAGCATCGGCTCGTTTGGAGGCTCTCTTGATGGACGGCGACTCTCCGACATCAATCGAAACACGAAGGGTGAGAGAACTTCTTCAGATGGCTCTGGCACAGCAGGATGCATACTCTTACAGTCGAGACAGAATCCATTCAACCCCTCGCCCGAGCCGGAGCCCGAGCTATAGCAGGTATATGGACTCAGCCGCTATGTCAAGCAATGCTCAACGCTGTAACTAACCACGCAGGCATGAGCCGGCGCAGGCTGGAGCCCTTAACTTGGCGGATCAGGAGAAAATCTGTCAAGAGGCGGAGCGGGCGGTTCAACTGGCAGCTGAGCAGGCGGCTCATCAGGCGTTTCCGGTTTATCCAGCAACCTCTGTTGAGGTAGGAGTAGCCACGAGAACAGGAGGTGTCCCTTGCCTGGTGCCGGCTATACGTAATGAGCGCTTGCCAAAAGACTTTAAGGGGCCTCGTAAGGTGCCTAGTTACACGGGCGACTTGCAGCCTGGGGCATGGATTGAAAGTTATGAGATGACGATGGAGCTGTTGGAGGTCAGCGATGCAGCAATGGCTAAATATTTCAGTATGATGTTGGATGGAATGGCTCGCACTTGGTTGAAAGGGTTGCCACCCAGTTCCATCGGCTCATGGGCGGAGTTAAAGGCCCAGTTCATTCAGAACTTCAAGGACACATGTAAACAACCTATGTCAATCATGGACCTGACTAATTGCAAGCAAGAGGAAGGTGAGTGCACGACCCATTGGGTGCGCCGGGTCAAGGATATAATACATTCATCTGATAAGATGGATGCCGGCTCGGCGGTCTTAATGTTGGAGAAAAATTGCCGTTTTGAACCTCTGAAGCAGAAGCTGGGGCAGCTCAAGCATGACTGTAATGACATGAGCCAGTTGATGGCGGCCCTAGTCAAATATGCTGATTCTGACAGCACCAAGGATCCCATGTCTCATGAATAAAAAACAAGGAAGGGAAAGAAGAACGACAACGGCAAGGGTCACCAGCATAACCCGGTGAATCAAGGAGGTAATAAACGTAAGGCTGACGAGTTTGTGGCTAACACCAGTACACAGGGCAACAACCAAGGGCGCAAGGGTAGGCCACCTCCTCGGTCTGGCGGGTCAGGTCCCACCCTTGAACAACTACTGAATGAACCTTGTCCAAGACACGGCACCCGGGAGAAGCCAGCTACCCATATGTGGAAGGACTGTATGATCATGAAGGCGTTTAAAAATTCCAACATGTTCGATGGTAGCCACGGACCTGGCCGCGGTTCAGGCGGAGGCGGCTTTCATGGCCCGGGCGCCAGTTCAGGCATATGCGGTTTTCATGGCCAGGGCCATCCGGGTAATTAGCGAGGCTATAATCAGCAACCCAACCAAAATAATCAATAGCAGCAACAGTCCGGGTATCAGAGTAACCCAAAACAGTTGAATAGTGGGCAGTATCATGTATTTACCACTAGTTTATGCAAGAGGGACCAAAAGCTTCATATGAGGGCTGTCAATGTTGTTGAGCCGGCGATTCCATGTTATTTGAGGTGGTCGGAACGACCTATTGTGTGGAGTAGGGTAGATCATCCTCCCCGGGTTTGATAATCCGGGTCACTTGGCCTTCGTTGTGGCACCTCAGGTTGGTGGATATAAATTTACTATGGTACTCATGGACGGAGGTAGTAGCATCAACATCCTCTATTATGAGACGTTTCGTCGGATGGGGTTGACTGATAAGAGTCTTAAGCAATCCAACACTATTTTTCATGGTGTTGTCCCTGGTAAGTCGGCATACCCAGTTGGTAAGATTGAACTGGAAGTAGCCTTTGGGGATGAATATGATTCCAGGGCTGAGAAGTTAACTTTTGAGGTGGTTAAGATCAAAAGCCCATATCATGCTCTGTTTGGACGACCGGCTTACGCCAAATTCATGGCTAGACCGTGTTATGTGTATCTGTAGCTCAAGGTGGCGGGTTATAAGGGTACCATCACAGTACATGGAAGCCAGAAAATAGCCCTGGAATGTGAGGAAGGTGATGCCTCTTATGCTGAGTCTATTTTTGCGATAGAGGATTTAAAGTTTTATAAAGATAATGTTGACCCGGCAGACATGATGTCTTTGAAGAAGCCAACTATGGAGCATGAACTGGTGTTGAAATTCAAGTCAGCTGATGACACCAAGATAGTTGATTTTGTGCCTGGCGACTCATCCAAACATTTCATCATTAGTGCCAACTTGGATCCAAAATAGGAAAGCGCGCTCATCAAGTTCATCCGTGAGAACCGGGACATCTTTGCATGGAAACCTTCTGACATGCCGGGTGTCCTGAGAGAACTCGCTGAGCACACTCTTAATATTGATCCGAAGTTTAAGCCGGTCAGGCAGTTTCTTCGACAGTTTAACGAGGAAAGGCGCAAGGCCATCGGAGAAGAGGTGGCCCGGCTCTTGGCGGCCGGGTTCATTGTTGCAGTTTTTCACCCAGAGTGGTTGGCTAACCCGGTTCTTGTGCTCAAGAAAAATGGCACCCGGCGCATGTGTGTGGATTACACCGATTAGAACAAGGCTTGTCCGGCTGACCCTTTTTCTCTCCCTCGTATTGATCAGATCGTTGATACTACGGCGGGTTGCGAGCGTTTGAGTTTTTTGGATGCATATTTAGGTTATCATTAGATCAAGATGGCAGTTAAGGACCAGGAGAAAACAACTTTCATCACTCCGTTTGGAGCCTTCTGCTATCTGTCTATGCCTTTTGGACTGAAAAGTGCCCAGGCAACTTATCAATGATGTGTACAGAATTGTCTTCACAATCAGATTGGGCATAATGTTCATGCTTATGTGGATGACATAGTGGTGAAATCGAGAGAGAAGGAAACCTTGGTAACTGATCTGAAGGAGACCTTTGATAACCTCTGGGTCTACAAGATGATGCTTAACCCAGCCAAATGTGTTTTTGGAGTCCCAGCTGGCAAACTTTTGGGTTTTTTTGGTGTCTAACAGAGGCATTGAGGCTAATCCGGAGAAAATGAAGGCGATTACATCTCTGGCCAAGCCGGTGTGCATCAATGACGTTCAGCGTTTGGCGGGTCACGTTGTTGCCTTAAGCCGGTTCATAAGCCGGGTAGGGGAGAAGGCGATTCCTTTGTATCAAATGATGAAAAAGGGGGATGACTTTTTTGGAGTGATGCTGCTAACTTTGCTTTTGAGGATTTGAAGAAACAGCTTGCTGAGCCGTCGGTTCTTGCTGCTCCGGTTGAGAAAGAGCCGTTGTTGTTATATGTAGCTGCTAACTCACATGCGGTCAGTGTGGCCACTATTGTGGAGCGCAAGGAGGCTGGCAAGGAGCATCCGGTCCAACGGCCAGTTTACTACATCAGTGAGGTGCTCATTGAATATAAACAAAGATATCTGAGGGAGTCCTGGATTAGGGGGTCTCCGGACAGCCGGACTATATCCTTTGGCCGGACTGTTGAACTATGAAGATACAAGATTGAAGACTTCGTCCCGTGTCCGGATGGGACTCTCCTTGGCGTGGAAGGCAAGCTTGGCAATACGGATATGTAGATCTCCTCCCTTGTAACCGACTCTGTGTAACCCTAGCCCCCTCCAGTGTCTATATAAGCCGGAGGGTTTAGTCCATGGGACAACATACAATCATACCATAGGCTAGCTTCTAGGGTTTAGCCTCTATCATCTCGTGGTAGATCAACTCTTGTAATACTCATATCATTAAGAACAATTAAGCAGGACGTAGGGTATTACCTCCATCAAGAGGGCCCAAACCTGGGTAAACATCATGTCCCCTGCCTCCTATTACCATCCACCTTAGACGCACAGTTCGGGACCCCCTACCCGAGATCCACCGGTTTTGACACCGACATTGGTGCTTTCATTGAGAGTTCCACTGTGCCGTCACCACAAGGCTCGATGGCCCCTTCGATCATCGGTAACGATGCGGTCCAGGGTGAGGTTTTCCTCCCCGGACAGATCTTCGTATTCGGCGGCTTCGCACTGCGGGCCAATTCGCTTGGCCATCTGGAGCAGATCGAGAGCTACGCCCTTGGCCATCAGGTCAGGTTTGGAAACTTAAACTACACTGCCGACATCCGCGGAGACTTGATCTTCGACGGATTCGAGCCCAGGTCAGGTGCGCCGCACAATCACGACGAGCATGACGTAACTCTGCTGTCGGACAGTGTTCGGGAGATCACATCTGCAACTACTCCGGCCTTCAATCCGGAGCAAATTACGCCATCCGAGGACGGAGGGATACACCCCGCCATGGAGGCCGCACTCTCAGTGGCGATGGAGCCGGATACTGACTTCACCCCTTACGAGAGCCGCGTCGCCGAACCACTGGATTCGTCTCCAGCCATGGACTCCGAGCCACCTGCATCCGTGCCTATCGAATCCGACTGGGTGCCGATCATGGAGTTCACCTCCGCGGGTATCTTTCAGCACTCGCCTTTTGGCGATGTGCTAAATTCATTAAGTTCTCTCTCCTTGTCAGGAGAACCTTGGCCGAACTATGTCCAGCTAGAATGGGATGCGGACGATGAAGAAATTCGCTGCCCACCCACCACCCACTTAGTAGCCACTGTCGACAATTTAACCGACATGCTCGACTTCGACTCCGAAGACATCGACTATATGGGCGATGATGCAGGAGACGAACAGGAACCACTGCCCACAGGGTGCTGGACCGCCACCTCATCATATGATATATACATGGTGGACACCCCCAAAGAAGGCAATGGCGACGAGACAACGGAGGATGACCCCTCCAAGAAGCAACCCAAGCGCCGACGTCAGCGGCGCCGCTCTAAGTCCCGCCATAGCAAAAGTAGTGATACCGGCACAAGAGACAATAACACTCCGGATAGTGCCGAAGACAACAACAATCCCCTCCAGCACGATCTAGAACGGGAGGGTGAACAAGCTAGCCCTCCAGAGAAGGCAGCAAATGGAGAATCGGAGGAGGACAATTACATGCCTCTCTCTGAAGACGAGGTGAGCCTCGGCGATGAAGAATTTATCGTGCATGAGGATCCCGTCGAGCAGGAGCGCTTCAGGCGCCGGCTTATGGCCACAACAAATAGCTTGAAGAAAAAGCAACAACAGCTTCAAGCTGATCAAGACTTGCTAGCAGACAGATGGACCGAAGTCCTTGCGGCCGAGGAATATGAACTCGAGCGCCCCTCCAAGAGTTACCCAAATCACAGATTGCTACCTCACCTCAAGGAGGAAGCATTGAAACCCACATCACCAGTGTACGATGCGGCTGACCGGCCACCTCGTGGCCGAGCCAGAGAGGCATTTCAGCCTGAAGTTCAGCTTGCACCCCGCGCCACTCAAACAAAAACACCAAGGCCTGGGGTAACACACTAGACCTGCGAGACGTATTGGACAGCAGGGCAAAACATGCAAGGTCGATATACGGGTCATGGGGGCGCGCGCCAATGCGGGACGATGATCGTCACGCTGGATACCCTAAAAGCAAATCCGACCGGGCCGAATACAACAGACAAGACTTATATGAACTGCGTCGTGATATAGCCCGGCACAGAGGCGCCATACACCTCCTATGCTTCACTGATGAAGTTATGGATCACGAATTCCCGGAGGGTTTCAAACCCGTAAATGTCAAATCGTATGATGGTACAACAGATCCCGCTGTATGGATTGAGGATTTCCTCCTTCACATCCACATGGCTTGTGGCGATGATCTACATGCCATCAAGTACCTCCCACTAAAACTCAAAGGACCAGCTCGGCATTGGCTGAATAGCTTGCCAGCAGACTCCGTTGGCAGTTGGGAGGATTTGGAAGACGCATTCATTGACAACTTCCAGGGCACTTACGTGCGACCACCGAATGCTGATGACTTGAGCCATATAACTCAGCAGCCAGGGGAATCGGCCAGGCAATTCTGGACATGGTCCTAACTAAGAAAAACCAAATTGTCGACTGTCCAGATGCAGAGGCCTTAACGGCATTCAAGCATAACATCCGTGACGAGTGGCTCGCCCAGCACCTCGGCCAGGAGAAGCCGAAGTCTATGGCAGCCCTGACGACACTCATGACCCGCTTTTGCGCGAGCGATGATAGCTGGCTTGCTCGCAGCAACAACACCTCAAGGAATCTGGGCACTTCAGATACCAAAGACGCCAATGGCAGACCATGTCGTAACAGGCAAAAGTGTCGAAACAACGGCGATAACACCGATGATACGGCAGTCAATGCCGGATTCAGAGGCTCTAGATCCGGTCAGTGGAAAAAGCCATTCAAAAGAAGTACTCCGGGCCCGTCCAGTTTGGATCGCATACTCGATCGCTCGTGTCAAATCCACGGCACCCCCGATAAGCCAGCCAATCACACCAACAGAGAATGCTGGGCGTGTAAGCAGGCCGGCAAGTTAAATGCCGAAAACAAGAACAAGGGGCTGCATAGCAATGACGAGGAAGAGCCCCGGCCGCCGAACACGGGAGGACAGAAGAGGTTCCCCCCACAAGTGAAGACGGTGAACATGATATACGCAACCCACATTCCCAAGAGGGAATGGAAGCGTGCACTAAGGGACGTCTATGCGATAGAGCCCGTCGCCCCAAAGTTCAACCCATGGTCCACTTGTCCGATCACCTTCGATCGCAGGGACCACCCCACTAGTATCCGTCATGGCGGATCTGCCGCATTGGTCCTAGACCCAATCATCGACGGATTTCACCTCACTCGAGTCCATATGGATGGTGGCAGAAGCCTAAACCTGCTCTATCAGGATACAATGCGCAAAATGGGTATAGATCCCTCGAGGATCAAACCCACCAAAACCACCTTTAAGGGCATCATCCCGGGTGTAGAGGCCCATTGCACGGGCTCAATCACACTGGAAGTGGTCTTCGGATCTCCGGACAACTTCCGAAGCGAGGAGTTAATCTTCGATATCGTCCCGTTCCGTAGTGGCTATCACGCACTGCTCGGGTGAACCGCACTGCAAAGTTCAATGTGGTACCGCATTATGTATACCTCAAGCTCAAGATGCCAGGACCTAGGGGGGTCATAACAGTCAATAGAAACACAAAACGCTCGCTCCACATGGAAGAGCACACTGCGGCCCTCGCAGCAGAAGTGTAACATCCCAAATTTTCAATTTGGAATGTTATACACTAGATCATCATTGCATATCATATTTATTGCATTTTGGTTGATCCTAGAATTTTTTTGCAACTCAAGGACCCTCGGAGAGAGTTGGAGATTTCGTTATTTTCATATTTGAGTTGTCTCAAATTTTGAAAATAGGATCATTTGATTTTATTTATTTTATCTTCAATAATTTCTATTACAAAAATATGAGAGAGGGAATAAAATGACTTTCCCAAAATAAAGAAATATTGAGGATTTAATAAAAAAATCAAATAAGATTTTATTTGGTTTTATTTGCTATTTTATATGAATTTAGGAAAAATGCGCGTTTTTCAAAATTGCATTTAGGCCCCAAATAAATGTTCATCCTGTGCGGCTTGATTTTAGAAGCCGGGGAAAATATATTTCGGGATTTTTGGACTCCGTTTAGTATTTCTTTTATTTGTTTTTCTACACAGAATTAATTAAAAAAACCGAACCGTCTCCGGGCCGTACCCGAGCGGGACTCCGCCCGGGGCAGCCTTTAAATAGCGCCGCCCGAGCCCCGCC